>NW_003215602.1:107732-130065 GCF_000006405.1 Perkinsus marinus ATCC 50983
TCTTTGTTTTCTATGTGGACGAGTTGAAGCCCTCTAGGATCATCAGCACTCACTCGCCGTAGTGAAAATAGTAAAATTGTTGCTAGTGGAATTATTTTCCACATTTGAGAACTCCTGAAGGAATATCTAAGATTTTTTCCAACAAAAGATGTTGTGTGGAGGAATATATGTTCTTCCTCAGCTGAGTTCAGCAGAGTTTCTCAAAAATTATAGAATTCGGGTAGAAGTGTACAGAAACCAATAAGAATTTTCATATTATATCACCGACGAATGTAGTCGACCATGCGCATCTTCTTCTCACGGAGTGATTGGGAAAAAAAACTTTTTTTCCACGTAAATACGTAAAAAATCATTTTTCGCGTGAATTTTTTTTTGTGGAATTATTTCATGAAAATCATTTTTTCCCATCCAATTTCCAACATGATAAATCCATTCATGTATCAAATACACACAGAATGTGGGGCTATTCTCCCCAAATTTCTGAAAAAAAAAATAAAATTTTAATACCACATTTCCAACTCAACACGATGTTATAACGGTAAGAGTCTCAGAGGTACTTTTTCTTGCTATGATAGTGAACAACAATAACCGCGCGTTTTCAGTTGTATATTTACATTGAAGTTTCACCCTAGTGATATGAAAAACACTAGTGGAAAACATATTTCACGACTACTGCATATCACCGCGAATATCGCGTTTTTCACTCATTACTACATGGGTGAAACTCAATCATTGTGATTCACGATAACAACAACAACAACAACAACAACAACAACAATATACAACAACAACATTTTTTTCTAATATACAACATATTCTCCAACAAACGACGGAGCGAAATCAAACGATTGGGAGAAATAAATAATTGCTGAAATCACTCTTCTTGCGAGTCTTTTTCTGGGTGTCTGTTTTCGAACGGATGCACCTGACGAAATTTCCAAAATGTGGTAGGAAAATAAAATAAAAAATAAATTGTCATACCGTAATTTCCACATCAGCAATCATGTGAGCTGGACCGTCCGCGAGAATGCGTTGCACTGATTCTGAATTTGCCATCAAAACAAAACCAAGGGAAGCGGGTCGCGATCTAGTTCTCCTGAAAAAAACCATGAAAATATATGTTTGCTTTTTTCAAAATTTTCCTCACTGATCCCAGAGTATACAAAAATCAATAAAAATTTCCCGCAAATTTTTTGTCTCGGAATTTTCCTCTTGTGGTGACCTAATTTCGTAGCGCGGTGACAAATTCTCACCCAGTGTTGGAGTACGAATATACGTTCGCTTTCCTCAACTGCTAAGCTCAGGAGGAGTTTCCTCACTAATTATAGACGTATACAAAAACCAATAAAAGTTTTCATATTGTCACCAACACATGTAATGTATTTTCCCACACTCCAATGGACTTACGTTGTATCGTTCGGACCGGGTTGCAGTTGCCGCGAATGTGCGACCAACACCTTCCTCACCTAAAACACGATATATTGGAGTTTCACGACCGTGATATGAAAAACACTAGTGAAAAACATATTTCACATTTCACTTCAAAAACGCGTAAAATATGTGTGGTGTTTTACACGTGATATGAAAAACACTAGTGAAAAACATATTTCATATTTCACTTCAACAACGCGTAAAACATGTGTGGTGTTTTACACGTGATATGAACAAAATATTTTACGACTATTGCAAGGCGCAAATATCGCGTAAATCACCGAGTTTTACGCCACTCCACGTAGAACGGGTGAAACTTCACTGTTATTGAGAATTATTTATTGGAGTTTCACGCGTGATGTTGAAAAAACACATTTCACAATTCACTTCGCGAAAAACGCATGTGAGCAGTGAATAACGTGTAACATACTTAATGTAAAATATGTTTTTCACTAGTGTTTTTCATATCACGTGTAAAACACTACCCATGTTTCACGCGTTTTTGAAGTGAAATATAAAATATGTTTTTCACATCACCGCCGAAACTCCATTATAATGAACATCACTAAAAACAAGTAAAATTTTGAAAAAATAATCGCAATTTCTCACCTGCCCATATTCCTCAAAATATTCCCTCAAAAACACCGGCGATTTGAATCCGAACTTGTGAATGCGGCGAACGATGAAAATGCAATTCTCATCTTCTTCATCGAGCTCTTGCAATAGCGTTCTGATAAAATTAAAAAATATTACGCACTAAGAAGATTAAGATATCACGCACTATGAAAGATATTACGCACTCAGAAGATAATACGCACTACGAAAGATATCACGCACTACGAAAGATATCACGCACTACGAAAGATATTACGCATTACGAGAGATATTACGCACTATGAAAGATATTACGCATTACGAAAGATATTACGCACTATGAAAGATATTACACACTACTACATCCTCGATGCGAAGGAGCGGAGCTCGCCGAACCCCCAACATCATACGCAATATATACAATGTCTCGGATTCGATCTTGGGTGCTTTGAATGATGACCCAGAATCCTAACCTACTGAGCTAGTAAACACTGTTTCGAATGCGAAAGTCATCAACCTTCGCTTCCTGGATCTACCAACTCCGAACTGTGCAGCCTTCATAATACAATTACAATTTCATACCCAACAGAACGATGCGTTGGTCCTTGTCGAAGTCGCTCTATTTGTATCGCATGTTGACCTCGCGCACGCACGCACACGAAAGCTCTCCAAGCACCGCACTATGAAAGATATTCATAAAGGAGATCAGCTATGCACATGGTCAACTACATGCGTTGGTGACAATATAAATTTAAAAAAAAACTCTCATTAGTTTCTCTACATTTCTAACCGAATCTCATAACCAATTTGAAAACTCTTGAGCTCAGCTGAGGCAATAAAACAAATATTCGGAATTTTTTCCCCAAACCCACCTCAACGTTTTTCCCGAACCCTCATGAACAGCAACTTGCTGCGAAACTTGTTGTTGCTTATTATTATGATGATGGCGATTCCCACGACGATATCCCTCTTCTCGTTGTTGCTTTCTCTCAGGAAAATTCCTATATTCCTGCTCCGAAATTTCTCGGAAATTTCCTGTTCGAGCGCTGTCGCCACTACCGGGCGGACCAGCCTTGTTCTGGCGAATATCCGCATAGCATAAATTTTCCGGATCAACCTGAAGAAAAAAATTTCTGACAAAAAATTTGTATTTTTTCTTACATTTTCTGCATCACGAACAAAGTAACCGACTGGAGGTAATATCATATTACCGGACGAATCTCTTTGGAGAACCATCGGAGGCGCTGAAAAAATTTCCATGGAAAAACAGTGTTAAAGGAATTTATGTTCGCTTTCCTCAGCTGAGTTTGGGGTTTCCTCACTGATTATAGAACTCGAAAACCAATAAAAATTTCCAAAAATTTCCCAAAATTTTCATTTTTGATTCGCAAATTTTCCCAAAAAAGAAGAAAAAAATGTCCACATTTTTGAAAATCCGTAAATCACAATACCATCGGCCGAAGAACCCAGAAAAGTTTCATATATACAAATTATTTTTTTCGCATCTACGAAATGAAAATTTTTCGGTAATCTTTCGCTATATATACCACGCCACTTTTAATCTTCGAAATCAGAAAAAATTCTCGCGAAAAGAATTTTCCATGATTTTCCGATGTATATTTTCAGCGGCAAACTTTAATCTACGGAGTGAAAAATTCTAAAAAATAAAGTTATATATACAGAATAAAAATTTTCTAAAATTTTGTGTTTTTTTTTCAAAAAAAAATCACATAATCCAATAATTTCAACGATCCCAACTATTCCTAATATTACCTATATTCATCGGGGACATTTGCATAGGGTTAATCATGGGCGACTGAGGTATTCCGCTATCCGAAGAAAGGGAGCAGACACTGTTCGTAGGAGAGCCTCCGGTACTACGCACCATCGCTGGATTGCCGATATACGCACCGTAGTAGGCCGCAGCTACTGGGGAGGGGGAAGGGTAACCCTGAGAGAAAAATATATGAAAGATGCACATGGTCAACTACATGTGTTGGTGATAATATGAGAATTCTGAGAGGATATTTTACGAAAAATTCTCTTTAGAAAAGGAAAAAACGAAGAATGAAGAATTTGTGAAACTTATAAATTTACAAATTCCCGATGGTCCACTCTGTAGTGGGACCATTTCAATGGAGTTTCACCCTTTTAGTGATGTGAAAGACAATAGTGAAAAACATATCTCACAACTACTGCATATCACCGCGAATGTCGCGTTTTTCACCGAGTTTTACGTCACTTCACGTAAAACGGGTGAAGCTCGAATACACTACCCCTAGCACGCAGTAGAGCAGTATGAAAAAAAGCGAAAAATTTTGAGGAAATTCTTGTTGGTTTCTAAACTTTTATCCGAATTCATGTGTATAATAGTGAGGAAATTGTCGAGCTCAGCGAGGAACAGCAAACATATATTCCTACTCCAACAATACCCAATGATTTACGTATGTTTGTTGTTGTTGTTGCTGCTGTTGGGGGATCGCTCCGTATGGAAGCTGATATACAGGAGCGCCGTACTCGCCCTGTGCTGGTGGAGGCGGAGACGGGTAGTTACCAGTGGTCTAAGAAGGAGTATTAATAGACGATTTATGAGGGGTGAAAAATTCCGGAAAATTTGACATTTCGAAGCTCCTACAGATAAAGAGTAGGATGGTCCCGCTCCCATGAAGGTTGGCGACGACGCATAACCCTGTGGCTGAGCACGCAAAAGGAAATTCTCTGCGATACCACACCTCGCGAAACTTACATATCCGATAGGAGCGTAACTTCCAACGGAACGCACTGAACCGGCGGGCGACTGAAATAGGAGGAGTGAAAATTGAAAATTGAAAATCGAAAGTTTCGAAATTTAACTTGAAAATTGAAAATTTTCGAAATTTCGAGTAGTTGAATTTCGAAATTTTCAAGTTAAATTTCCGAAATTTCGAGCAGTTGAGTTTCGAAATTTTCAAGTTAATTTTCCGAAATTTCGAGCAGTTGAATTTCGAAATTTTCAAGTTAATTTTCCGAAATTTCGAGCAGTTGAATTTCGAAATTTTCAAGTTAAATTTACGAAATTTCGAGTAGTTGCAAAAAGAAACAGGACTTCATTCCTAAAAGATGAAACCAAACTACCTGCGGGGTCATTTGAGGCGTCCCCGGTGCTATTGGATTGTACAGAGTTTGATAATAAGCTACAGGCGTTCCGGGCTGGGACATGGGCGTTCCTGGTTGTGGAGAAACTTGTCGGTTTTCGCATGAGCCGATGGGGAGTCTCTCATGCTGCTGCTGTTGTTGTTGGTAATATGCGTTGTTGTTGGTACCGTACATGTTATTATAGTAGAGGAGAGTAGAAGAGCCTTTACGACAACAAGAGAGGTAAACTGAGAAAAAATTTCCAAAATTTGCAACGCGAAAAAATATATTCTTAGCCGAAACTCATATAGAATGTTCTTCCGAAGAGAGAGATTCTGCTTAGGAGAGATGCCTCGTGAGTTTTGATCGTTTTGTGTATGAAGTGTTTACATCGCTAGGCATATCTTCTTTGCAAAAATTGGTGGAAAAATGACATACGCGGGGATCGAACCTGCGCCACTCCAGGCGCAAGTTGGGAGTCTTAGCTGTTGCCGCCAAACGGCGAGCGCCGAAGTGATGAGCACGTAAGTGCATAGCGAATTAGTAGTTTTTCTGTTCATTTATTCTGAGTCTTTGAGGAGAGTATTACGGCAGTATCATTTTGGTGCTTTTCCGTCCATGCCTGGTATTGCGCCGTGTGAATAGGAAACACAACAGTATCAACAACAGACGGGCTCTTACACTATACTGCTCCTTCTTGGAGAAAAGTCGTAGTAGACTTCGAACTCAGCAAGTGCCAAAGTGATGAAAGCCGTAAAGCTTCTTATGAAGACTGAGCTACGTTCGTACGCAAACTCAATGAGCGGAGCGAAGTGATTTTCTTTCCATGAAATGGAACAATGCCATCTCAACAACTGTAGAACTACAGCCGTTTACAGATAGCGTCTGCAAGGTCACCCCTACGCTTGCTTGAAGCGTTGCCCTGTCATCGTTAGTTCAACAGCCCTTGAAATTCTCACCGTCCATATCTCTTTTCAGCTAGTTTCTAGGCCCACGAACTCCGGTAAGGCTATATTCATATGAGAGACGCTAACGAAAGCTATAGGGTAACGCAACTCGAAATGAGGTCTACCGTCTTTTTTGTAGTGAAGCGTCACAGCGAAAAATGTGTATTATCTTGACAGCTGTTAATGTGTCCTACTAGATCTGGCTTGCTCATTACAAAGCATTTCACAATTAGTGAAAATTTGAGTTACGTTCATCTCCTGGGGGCGTTTCAACAGCGTTGCTCTCCGCACGGGGAAGAATCTAGTTGATTTGGGTTGATTTAGTTCACACTTTGATACCAGAAGTTGATCCTCATGCACCTTCTCGAGTGTTCCAGTTGGCTGCTCCTCGTGGTAGGTTTTATCGGAATAAATCTCTCACCGTTTATGCACTGGCTGTAGATACTCTGTGTAAGCAGCAGTGTCGTGAATGGTAGTTCGGTGACTTTGAATAACGGCATTGAAATGCCGGTTATTGGACTTGGTACTTTTATGTCTCGCGGAGACGAAGTGGAGGAAGCCGTGTACTCGGCCCTTCAAATGGGTTACAGACATATTGATACTGCTGACTTGTAATATAAGAGAACCTCTGTGTATACATATGGGAACTAAAATTGTAGTTGAGAAATAATCAGTGTGGGACATTTGTAACTATCAGGTAGTAGGTCGTCTCTAGGTACATGAACCATGAGCAAGTCGGGAGAGCGCTGAAGCGCGCTATTGGTGATGGAATCGTGAAGCGATCTGATGTATTTTTGGTATCGAAATTGTGGCCTACAGATTACAGGGCTGATCTTGTGCGAAACAGAGTTGAAAAGATGCTCGTGGATCTGCAAGTTGACTACTTGGACCAACTGTTATTGCATATGCCAGAGGCATGGGAGCATCAGAATGACTTGGAAGAGTAATAGGGAACTTCTTGTTTTCATTCCACTGAGCATCCATTCGAAACTTGAAGTTTCGTGTCGAAGCAGGAACACTTCATGGGGTCTTCTGGAAGTTTGGAATTGAAGTTCAGGGACGTGAAAAACACTTCTTCAACACGTTTGGCGCATGTTGGATTGGCTGGGTTTCAGCGTGTTTACCTCTCAGTTACAGCCGCTTTTTCCCCACCACTCCAGAGGGTCTCCCAGCTGTCAATGCGAGTCATGATCTAGGTGACACGTGGAGGATGTTTGAGGAGTTGTATGAAGAGAAGAAGGTGGTAGTTGAGATGGTCGTAGATGCTTTGAAGAATTTACCTTTTTCTGACGCTGTGTTAGACATAGACATGGAAATATACATATATGATAGAGCAGACCTGATTGCGAGTCACAATTCGCGATCTGTTGGCATGGGACGAATAGGATGCCGTTGAGGTGGGATCCCCAAGTTGGGGATCCAAGTTCGATCTCGCGTTGGATGATTGCGTTGGAGACGCCAACGCAATCAGCCCGCGGAGTTCCCACAATCTTGCTGTAATTTCTACTGCCACAGCAGACTGTTATTGATATCAGCAGTGCCATTGTTATTCTCCGAAAAGTTATTCATCCCGACATTGTTTCTCTGCCAAGTTGTTCATCTTCGAGATTTTCTCGGCGAGAAAACCTCGCAAATAACTTCGAGAAATTCTCAGAGTTACTTATCCGTGTGCTGAGAATGATCAGAACTCGGGAGAAAGTATTCACGGTCACTAGCGCTTCTTCACAGTCTGTTGCTGGGTCATAGGTCAGGAATGTTTCTCTGGCTTGATTTGTCCTATTCGGATGACTGAACGTTACGTATACGTAACTAACGCATAGTCGTCGTAATTTTTCGAGTGAAAATACCATAGTGGTATTCTCTCTCGATGTATGGTACATTATGTATCCAAACTGGATATCCAATAGAACTCATCGGAGCCAGGCCAAGATTGATGACGACAGCGGTCTATTTCACCTTGTTCAGTTCCGCTGAGTTGAGCGCAACGAAGCATAAGTCGGAATTGATCGTGAGTGTTTGAAAGGGCATCACGTACGATTGCTAAGCATTACACAGTGTCTCGTGGGCACTAGCTAGAGCCTTACACATCCAGTGGTCTTCGACGGTTCCGACTGAGTCATGTAGTCTCAAGATCATGGTTCCCTGTAGACGGAAGTCAGATCGGAGGAGAGTTGTGAACTGACTTTCCATGCTCTGCTGAAGACTGACATTCGATGGCAGTCGACCACTGATTTTCTGGACATGGATACCGCTTCATGAGAGTATCGGAGTGTGAAGCCCTATCAGCATTATTACTATTTTAAAGGAGAGTTACAATCCTACACTGGTTCAACTTGAACCGTTCAAGGACTGAAGACTTAGTCTACTGTGAAGGTCGACCTGTTGTGCTATCGAATGAGAAGTGTGTGAGAAACCCTCAGTGGAATAACTATTGGCTCTTGGCAACAGGATCGGCGCCGCCATCAACGCCATACTTACGTCTAACCGCGAGTTGATGGAGATGGTACTGTTGCACGAGTGCCCGGAGTGCCCGATGCTGCAAATATGAGCAGGGTTATTCCGCATACCACATTATGGTATGCTATGCAAGCTGGATAGAAGTCGCGGTCTCTTACTTTCTTTATATAAAGTAAGAAGCCGCGAGGCTTACAGCTGACATTTTGATCACTCACCATCTCCCAAATTACTCATCATCAATGATGATTTATCATTCACATTATTTACCATCTTCCAAATTGTGCTGAGTTTGGCCCGCCCATGCTCCGAAAAACGCCCAACCTGTGGTGTTGTTCACGCGTTTTGTTGCAATTTATCTTCTTGCTGGGAATGCTTCTGCTCAAGGTTCGTTCCATTGGAGTCAGCAACTTCGGTATCCAGCGAACGACGGACCTGTTATCCAAATCACGGATCAGACCAGCTGTGAACCAAATAGAAGTAGTGTCCTGCGCATTTGTGAGGGGTCAAGAGTTTATTTGTTGAGGTGCATCCTTTCCTACCACAAGACAAGTTATTAGACTTCTGCACTGCGAGAGGTATGAAGGTGGTTGCTTATGCTCCATTGGGAGCTCCTGGATACCCGTAAGATGCTGATACTGTTGTCAACTAGGAGAGCGTAGGTCATCTAGGTACGAGCATCCAGGACCCCTCCCTGATGTTTTCCATCACCCAAGTATAAAACAGATTGCTGTCAGCCATGCGAAGACCGCGGCTCAAGTGAGCCTGGGATGTTCCACTGTTTCCGGCGTCTACTTGGTTTCGATAGGATACTATTTATTCGAGCAGGTTGCTCTGCGCTGGGCTATTCAACGAGGGACAGTTGTGATCCCCAAGAGTGTCCGAAGAGAACGGATCGAAGAAAACCTGAACATATTCGACTTCGAGTTGTCGGAGGAGGAAATGGTAGACTAACGACCAAGGGCGTGCAGTGCTTCCCTCTTTTCGTGAATTTTTGTACTGAGAAGTTGACGTGATGTACTTGTACGGTTATTGACCAGGAATCCTGGTCCAGGTTCGTGTGCGGTTTCAAAACCTGACGAGCTCTTATGAATACATAGAGGTGAAGGAATCCAGTCCCGAAACTCTTGCATGACACTGATAAGTGCGTACTCGGAAGTGCTCACGGGGATTCAAACACCTTGTATGTGAAGCTCTTCACGACTCACTTCGGCTCAGGCTTCTATCAATGATATTGGTCGCGATCCGAAAGACCAAATTCGAGCTTTCATACTACCGTTCGCCGCGGATGGTGGGAGTATCTTCGATGACAGCGAGTTGCTCCCTGAAGATGAACTCTGATTTTAAATGATGAACATTTCTAAAGTTGCTTGCCTTGTATTGAACACGCCGTTGATTCCTTGTAATACACAACTACATGATTTTCTGGTCTTCGACTGCTGGGTTGGGTTGAAGTCTTTATTGGCGATTCTGCATAGCAACACTTCCATTCTCCTTCGTTCTCTCGTTTCAGTTCTCATACGAGCTCTTATAAACCCATCCTAAGCTTCAATATTGTCGGCTTTCCGGTTTGCTTCCGTTCTTCTCCAGAAGTTTATAAGTTCCTCACATCTCTGTCTGCTGGCCACAAACTGTGTCACGGTGGTCTGAGACTCTGAACACGGAGAAGGGAAGAACTCAGACTCCGAAATCTTTCTCCGTGCTCATAGGTTGTGAAACTTCAGACTCTGAAGTTCAGAGATGAAGCTCCGTCGTTGTTTCTCGAGTGAGTGAGCGCGAGCGAGATTGGATCATTGGAGTTGATGTTTCATTTTCAATCCACTGAAGAGCAACAGCATTAGGTGATTGCTACAAGTTCACAAAAGGATTTTGGTTTATGCTGTAATACGACATAGGCAGGAATCTCTCTCTTTCATGGCTGCCAGCTCTAGTGCGGCGTTTGACAGTCCTACAGTACCGCTCACAGTGGCGAACGCTGAGACTGTCGACAGTGCTCCTCGTATCCTCTATTCGATGGTCGCCAGAGGTGAAAACTGATATCTCATGTTTTTTGTCATCATCGATATACACCTCAGATAAAACTGTTCTGTGTGAATACGCGTTTGTCGGGGGAAACTTCACGACCGTTGCCAGGGTGAGAACTGGCCAATTCGACTGTCGCTTCGATTGAGGGATGAAGATAATCGACTTGATAGCTCTGATGTCGAAAGCCTATCTCCCAGAGCTTGAAATCCGCCTGAATGTGGGAAGTTTTTCGAGGCTGAAGGTTTACTCTTCGAGAATGGGCTAAGCTGGCTTGGTCAAACAACAGGTGCTTCTGGGGAAGATAAGCGCGCAGACGGCCGGTGTATTGGAGGAAATAAGAAAGAGTTATGTCTACGATGGGTGAGGGAGTGGATATTACACTCACGTCATAGTAAGTCATCATAGATACACATTTCACTATCATTCTCTGCTGACCTCCAGCAGGCAGCAGAACAGTCAGCCACCTTGCCGCATTACTTTCCTTTGCATGGCGGACGAGCGAATGGGCAGGTATTCATCTCACGCTCCACTTGCGGCAAGAAGCTTGAATGTTGCTAGAACCTTCCTGAACGATGAAATGTGATGCATACATGATTTCTCAGGCAGAGGCCTTTTAGATTCCTCGAGGATTTGAAGAATAAGTTTGAAGAACAGTGAGTCGCGCCTTGAATGGATGCGTTGAGCGGATTTTGGTAGGTTCAATTATGCTGTAGTGAAAGCAGCTACGCCTCTCCAGTTAAACGGAGAAATGCAGCACTCTGTGCTTGCGACCCTGATGGAGTTCCACAACTCTCCTGAGGTAGGTTACTTATCTTATTAACCGACCTCATCATTAATATCAATTTACTTATCGTAAGTAAATCGATAAGTTCACTTCCTACGACGTTCATAGTCTGCCTCTCTCCTCCATCAACCAAAATTGAGTCGCATGAACCTGTGTGTGCCACAAGAAATAATTCCATTGAAATGGGGAGATCATCTCATCTCGCGTCGAGATTCCCGAGATGTGATCGCGGGATCGAAGTCATTGAGGAATCTTCGAAGAGTAAAGATTGTGTGTTACTTCGCGACGTGGAAGAAACTGCACTGCAGATACGTCATTGCCAACCCGTGCCAGCGTTATATGGCTAGAGACTCATCATTGATATCATAAAAATAGTTTTTCCGATTTCCGTTCACACTGAGTTGTCATGTCTTCCCTGAGGAAAACTGCCATTGAATATAAACCTCCGGACGGAGGGAGTTCGAAACGTATACAGTTTGTTGATTTCAGGCCGATACCATCACTAGGGTGAGAGCACATATTGGTAATATCCATGACAACATGGTTGAAAATATTGATAACATAATTAAACGACAGGTTGGGATCAGATCGGATTCAATGGTGTCGATGTTAGTCGTATTCAGGAGAAAATTGAGCTCTTAGTCGAGAAGACTGATGATCTCAATCGCACAGCCACCATATTCCGCAGAGAGGCGAGATTAAAGACTTGAAAACGCGCCCTTGTTTGAGTTGAGTTGTTCAGGCAGCTGACCTTCGTCGACAGCTGTGGTGGAGAAACAAGAAGATGCAGATTCTGTTCTGTTGTTCCGTGCTGGTGAGTACCGAGACGAGTCTCTGTGGACCCTGGGCTGGTCCTTGCCAAAAGTGCGGTGTTCAGTTGGTCATACTTCTCGCTGGAATGTGGGTCTGCGGCGGCCCTTCTTTCAAGTCATGTCGGGCGTCTTCACTTCTATGATGATATATGTGAATTTTACCTTATGCTAGTTTCGAAAGTCCTTCCTGTCGTTGTGTCCTCTCAATGAGGTTTAATGAGGGGCTCCCACTAGAGATTATGAGGATGCTCCATCCGAATTCCGCAAGCTCAGGAAATTCTCCACAGTACTTATTTTGTGATTTTCATACACCTCAGCGGGATATTGGAAAAATCGGCGGAGTAAATCAGTTGCCTTGGGCAACTCAGTAAGTTTATTCACTCTGTCCAGCGGCTAGACTCTAGCCTGAAGGCTCTTCAGGAAAGGCAGTTTTGACATAGAACATCAGATTCAGAATCTGATGATCAGAATCCTATCGCATTTCAGTGCTTCAAGATTCTGCGCACGAGGCTCAACGAGCCTGAGTCAAGCGGGCCGCTTGAAATGGCTCGACTGTCACCGCCATAGACACGGCTGATGCTCGTGGGCTATGACTGCACATATCGACGGTGATGACCCATCGGATGTTTCAGGCCAGAATGTAGTACTTTAGCAATATCGTTAAGTCTATGACGCATCACAGTCAAAAATGGTAAGTGGAAATGAACTTCCGTCTGATGATCAGACTCTGATTTAATACCACTGAATCTAGACCTCACTGATTTCTTTGCGAATATCCTCCACATGCCCCTGAAGTGCGGCTTCGGTGTTCTTGAGCCTGACTCGAATCCTATAGAGCAGAAACCAGCAACTGATCTAGCATGAGTAATGTTTGTTAGCCATTTTCTGTACGGTTCTCCCAGATGAGGAGCTTTCCCCTGCTGTCATCCTTTGTGTGAACGCGCGCGTCAGTTGCGGCATCGATCACAAACGGTTCATTCAACGCCCGATGCAGCCATCCCAGTAGTGGAAGCTGTGACGCCCGATATCTCTTCTTTCTCTTCTCTCCAATGTCAATAATCTCACCTATGGAGTCCATCAGCGACAACGCACATGGCCCAAAACTATCTAAGCTATCGAAGTAGGTAAGGAAAGGCCATGCCTAAAGGCCAGTCAGAGACTTTCGCGTGAGTCACTAGTGATTCATCAGCACGATTATGCGCACAAATGCGATCAGCCACGGCCCACCAGATGTTTCGGAGCAAAGTACAGTGCTTCAGCGGCATCGTTAGTACTATGACGTATGCCAGTCGGCGCTGCCCAGTGAGCTGGGAACTGCGTACTGTAGATGTAAAGTACCCCTCCTGCTGTTGTGTCCTTTCTCAATATGGTACAGTGGGGCTCTCCCTGGAGATTATCAGAAATAGCGCTCGCGGTGATATTGCGGCTGAACACCACCGAATCGCCATCTCTGAGAAGATAATGGTGATCTCTTTCAATCTTCACCATCGAGGAAATGGGTCCGCCTCCCCCGACACAAACCTAAATGGGAGTTTGCCTCGCGACCTCCTGTGATTGAACACCACGTCGACCATGTTAATCTTTTTAGACAAGCCCATGCGCAAGGTGGGCTTCGCGGTTTTCCAAAGGTAGAGTGCCATATGGATAATTTGGGGAATATGACGTGCGATGGTGTGACGTCACCACGCTGACGCTGAACCGCGACGCCGCCACGAGGATAGTGCCATGATGGCGCCGCCATCTGAATTCTGCAAGTTCATCAGACTATCATCCGCTGGTCCATGGTGTTTGCCATACTTCCACGGCACTCCCCGCTGAGTCAACTGCTAATGAGCCCTCTACTCGACCGCGTGAGGATCGATGAAATGTTGCCGCGCCTTCCACGTAGGATGAAAGAGAAAAGGTTACTCATGACTGATGAGTCGTCAGCACGACCATAGCCGCAGATGTGGACAGCGACCACCCATTAGAGGTTTCAGAGCAGAGTGCATCACTCCAGCGGCATTGTTCATACTACGGCGACTGTCAGTCGGCGCTGCCCAGTGACCTTCAAGCTAAGTACTGTAACTGGGTATACTGGTCCGGGTCGCGGACTCCTGGATCACCGTCGAGTGATGACTACTCAAGCGTGAAGAGCGTGTGGTGGGGGCCCCACCGTGGGGCGCATGAGCTCGCCCCTTTTGACATCGAAATTGTACTGACTTGGATCGGAGCGATCTGAGTAACATGTAGTAAGATCTTCAGAGCAACGCGAACAATGACGCAATCCTTGATGAGAAATTACCTGGTTTTCAAGTGAAAGGTACTCTCGTTAGGTGGATATTCTCAGAAACCTTTTCGGGATGCTTGTTGAGATGTTCCCGAAATTTTAGAGTCGTTCCATAACATTCGCAGAATCTGCATTTAAATACCCACAGTACCTTCTCTACGGACCACTGTCCGTAAGCCCCTGTGCTGACCGCTTCACGGGGGATGAGAACTGGATAGAAGAAGCCGTTGGGTTTGAGCTTCCCTTTGACGGATCGCCCAATGAAAATGAAGTGCTGCCATAAATAGCGACACGCCCTCAACTTTGCGAGTAGAGAAAGATCCGGATTTCACTTTTCGGAATCAAAAAACTGACACCCGGATCGTTTTTATGGTTGCAAATCCAATTTGGATGTGCCGATTTGAAATGTTAGGATTCGCACCCTAATGAAGCGCGAACGTTACGAGATCAGTAAATGACAACAATTGAAACGAGAGCGTTACGAGATGCAGCTTGCCACATGCGGAAAAACGACATGGGGTAATGGTGAATGGGCAAGATCTACTCTTTACCTGAAATCAGATCTTGCTCACCTACGATAAATTTGCGTGCCTTAGCGCGCATTAGAAAAAATTGCAGAATTGTTCCCGGGATCGGTTCTTCCCGGGATCGGTTCTTCCCGGAAACTTCCCAGGATTCTTCAAAGGATTCTTCCCAGGAACTGGGAACATGGGAATAATGGTCGATTGTTCCCATCTGTGTGCAACCCTGGCACTTACTGCCAGACAGATCGAATAGTCTGTGGCAGAATCTCTGTTACAACTGTCCGCATAAGGGATCGGCGCTCATGGCTTCGGTGATTGGATTCGCAGGGACATCTCTCATTGTGTGCTATTTATTAGGAAATTCCTGATAGGAATTCTGGGAGCCGCTCAAGAGAGAGTCCCACGCATGAGTAGCCTGGGCTGTGAGCATAGAGCCTAAGCGGAGCCTTATAGACGCTTGCGGAACGTACTCGAAAGTCTGCATTCGGAGCCTCTTTGCCCACTTCTGCATAGACCGATCTCGATCCATCCTACACTCTACGGGACAGGAGACTCCACATCAAATTGTCCCTGCTTGGGGCGAGATCGAGTCTATGGCACAGAGTCTGTGTCGCAGACAGTGACACCAGATATTACCACCACCAAATTTCCCACCAAGGTCCTTCGTAAATCTTTTCATAGTGGTACAGCTGTTGCTCGTTATAGGCTATAACTTCTAGCCAGCGGCTATCAGTCCAGTATCATTTATCATTATGATAGGACCGAGAATAGCCCTGATAGGATCATCCTATCTATCTACGATGATGACCAAGGTGTCGGCCTTCTGTTCCATCACGGAATGATCCGGAATCGTCCCGTGCCTGCACTGGAGGACCCCCAGTACAGTCTCGGTCTTGCCAGTCGAGTAGACCAACCGACATAGGATCACAACCCAAATATCCTCGCCATTCGTCCTGCCGAGTATCAAGCAGTGAATGAGAGCCTCGGGAATCTTCCCTGTGATATGTCACGAAGGACACTCGAGCAGGCCCTGCTCGAGAGGACCTGCTTGTGGAGATCGATTCTATGGATTTATCCCGCTCTCCATTCTTCCAATCATGGGCGAAGTCTCTTAGTTGCAATTTCGGAAATTCTACCAAGCGGAGGGGAAATTGAATTTTCCCTAGAACGGATACCGAGAAATCCACTCCAGCCTATGTCAACATCAGGTCTGGGCATCGCTATAGTATGGTGAATCACCATTGGTTATTGGATACCGAGGGAGTCCCACGGAGGGACCAATATCTCCTAACGAGGTTTTGGTTTAAGACCAACCCCGCGGATAAGACTCGTCAATGAGAGGATAGCTCATCCTTCGCAGGATGCGCCCATGAGCGGCCGCCTGCGATTATTGGTGTGGTGTCATTCTCGCTGATAGACTCCACCAGATGAAAGGTGATTCCTTTATTCACCCTGCAACTTGCAGGCTACGAGTCGAGGACTCTAGTTTGGATCACAAGCATGCAATGCGGAGTATGGATCGATGACCACTTTCCGACTTTCGGACCCCACATCGCAAAGTGCTGTTGAGTCATACCGTTTCACTTCGTGTGAATCCCAAGTCAGGACTGTAGATGATGATTCAGACTTCCGAGAAACTTTCCGAGAGCTCCCTGGCAGTGCCGAGTTGGCACCGTAGGGTCTACTTCTCTTCTTAATCAAATGCGAACGGCTGTGTGTTATTTATTCGATTGATGATGAAATTCGGACAGTGTAGCCAATGAATGTAGTAACCTCAATCTCTTTCGAACAGGCGAGGTTGCTTGAAAACTTCCCGCACTATAGTACAACGTTCCCGTTCGGCGCGCGTTGACAGCGACAGATGTTGTCGTAGCTACGGTTCCATCTACATTCCATATCATCCACAAACTCCTGATATCGATGTTTGGAAAACTCGGGCGGCGAGCCGATAGCCACTGGCCAATAGCCAGCTCGTCACAGAGAGCTGTTGACTGCATTGCGGCGAGTCTCCGCCTGACCTGCTCACTCCGAACTCCTCAGAGTTTTTATTGTCTTTGCTATTTTTATTTATTGCTATTTATTTATTCCTTATTGTTCCATCGTGGCTTTTAAAGAAGATACCAAAGACATACTTGAGTCCGCTGATCGCCTTCGGCGACAGTACGACTTCTATGGTGGTGGTAATCGCAGCGCGAGACCATTTTCGACCAGCAGCTACCCCTCAGCGCAACTTGAAAAATGTATATCAACATCATAGTCAGTTACACACAGAGTAAAAGTAGTTCATGAAGTGAAGAAGCCACCGAGGATGTTGCGTGAGAAGCCCGGATTAGTGTTCTTCGAGTGATGGTCTCCCTCAATGACGCCGCCAACGGTGTCGGCCTTGTGTCTAACCAGTACAGGGATGGGCGGACACAGACCAACAGAGCTCTTATGCGGGAAGGTCTGAGACAGAATGAAAACACAACTCAGAATGCAATGAGCTCAGCTTTACTTCGAGACGCAATGACTTGAGGAGTGCCGGTGGATCGTTGTTCATCTTAGGTTGGTAGTAGCGGCGTTCAGCATGACTTAGCGGGGCTCTGTGGAGACGAGTGGCCGCGAGGGTCCTAAGATTGAAGCGGATGCAAGTTCAGTCGGAAAGAAGTAGAGATCACTTTCGAAGGATTTCTGCCTTATGTTCAGTTGAGCGGTTGTGAAGAGGAGTGGAGTGAGTCATGGTAGAGTTGTCAATGTCCCAGAGCTACAGTGATAATCCATGTCTACTTCGTTGAGCAACGACGAATGGAAATTTCAGCGCGCGCCACTGTAATCGATTATGACCTCAGTTCCCTCAACGGAACCAACTCGACTTCGTTAAGATATCGTAAGAATACTCAAGAGCGCAAGGACAGTAAGCTGAGACGCACCATTTGCGTATCATACAGTTTCATTCGTCGTCTCGCTCGTATCTCATTATTATCGTATATTCATCTACAATGCCCCATCACAACCACTGGAGGTTGTGTTGCGTTGGGCTATTATTGTGGTGTCTACTTCCTCTATACACGGAATTCCTCGGATACTTCTGCAGTTCGGAGAGCGGCTAGAAATATCATGATGTGGCTCGGAGAATGCAAGGGAAACCTAAGGGCTTTGTCGCTCAATTGGGTGCCTAGACGGATGGTATCACATGTCGACTTAAGATAGGCGTATCTTTTTTAGGGGGCGGCCACGAGTCGCCTCAGTTTTCTCTCCCCCTACGTTCTGGGTATGATCATTAACTAGTTCCCGGGTGTACATTTCAAGAGGATGCTCCCCGTTTGAGCAGGATGTACTTGAGCACAGAGAAACACTGTGGAATCCTAGCTGCGAATTCTCCACGCCGAATTAGGAGAGTATAGTAAGCGAAACAGAGGCCGGAGTGCCCACGAATGCGTTTCGTGCAATCTTGTTTGCATGTTAGAAGAGGTTACTAATAAATTAACACAACATATGAACGTAACTGATAGCTAACTCAACTCATCATAGCGTTCGACGGCTTTTCTTCGCATTTCTTGAGATGGGCTCCTCATCGGTAGGCGGCCGCTTCCGACTCTTGATCTCATCGGAGATTTCAATCTCGGATGGCACGATATGAACTACCACGGCAGTGAGGTTGTCGTCAGATAGAAGCTCATATGCTCGCCGAACGATGCGACGGGCGCATGCATCAGGTTTAATTAGATTGCAAGGTGACTGGGTAGCCAGCAGTGAGGCTATCTGAGGCGGAAAGATACCCTCTCCTTGGGAGATCGATGCTAAGGTGAAGGCAGTGTGAGAAACTTTTTTGAAAATATTCGCATAGTCAACTACATGTGTTGATGTCAATATAGAAACTTTGGGAAATCTTGGTGAGTTTTCGACGGCGTCTACCCGAATTTGTATGTCAACTTCTGTATCAAGTGAGAAAACTCTCAGACTCTGAGAGCTGAGGAATGCAAACATATATCACAACACTGAGTGAAGAAGAAGACGATTACAGCCGTACAGACTACTGCAGAGGAGACCCACCATGTCATCAGATTGGACATCAAACACTCCATCCGAAGCTAAGACCACTGTCCGATCTATCGCGGGGTCGAGGTCGTGTACTCTGACTTCTGGATGATTGTTGATCACCATTCGAGGACTCTTCAAAGGGAGGTCACCCAGCGAGCGGGAAACGGCCAGTCCCCATTGAAGCACCTGTGATGAACAACGATAACCGTTGAACTGACAATTGCTTCAATCGCGCTACTTTGTCACCAACAACAACGATTTCGGGAGTAAAAACCCGCCACGTGCCGTTGATCTCGATCACAATTCCTCCCCTTTTCTCAATCCACTGCCGCTCATCCTCCCGACTAGGCTTATGGTCCTCCGTCAACCTCACGCAGTCCATTCCACCGCTCCTGGTTAGGATAGCTCGAGAATCTCCCGCGTGCGCAACGAGTATCTTCAGCTTCTCCTCAGAGTCAGCCCACATAATTGCCATCAACGCTGTCGTTCCTGAGAAGAAATTTCGAAGGAACCGCTGCTGGTGATCGAAGGACACCATCAGGGATGTCACGAGCCGATGCCATCTGGAGAAAATCTTCATCAGTGAGGATGAATGCTTGCCGGACGCTTTCTTCTAGTCGCTGTTGAAAAGGAATGGTAGGGTCCCTTGCTGCAAGGCATTGGGATATGCTATTTCCTATGTGGTCCACCTGATGCAACATACACTCTAGAGAGGCGCAAGCTTTCCTATACCGCGGAGAACAGCGTGGGAAAGTACGCACATGGTCAAGTACATGTGTGATTGACAATACGGGAATTCTGAGGACGGGAATTTTCGGGAGTTCCTTATTGTTTCTGCACACTCTATCTGGGCTCACGTGCTAACTCCCATGTTGATGAAACTCCTGAGCTCAACTGAGGGAAGTTACATATATATTGCAACACTGGTTTGGAAGGCTCGGTCCTCTAGCTATCATAACATAATACGCCATATGTCAACGCCCTATGGCATACGAATAGAAGCTCACCGTATAGTCGGCACACGTCGAACCACTATGACCATCGAAAACGGCAACACCGTGGACTGGAGGATCTGTGTCTGGAGTGACGAGAGATAAGTCCAGCATGAACCTACTAGCGGCTCGTACGAGATCCTCGGTCCCTGCAAACAGCCTTACCTGTCCTCATTGGTCCTCTTGTTCCCTTTCCATGTGCTTGCTCCGACCCAGATTCTCATTCCAGAGTTACCGAGGTGGACCAACTTGGGAGTTCCTTTATTGATATCTTCTTTGCCCAGCTTATCCAACTGCTCCGCGTGGAGATGGACGACACCTGTCTGGTCCACGTGAGTCGAAGTAGAGACACAGATACGCCTCTCGAAGTTCTCTTGCAAGGAGCCTAGCAATGAAGCCAGTCCAGCAGTTCTTGGCATACGAGCCCACCCAAAGTCGTCTCGGCCTCTTCAAGTTTCCTCTCCAGCTCCTTCTTCTCCTCAACAGTCGATAGAGCTTCCAAGGCTATTCTTGTTTTTGCTACAGTCTGGCGTAATTCCAAGCGTTTCGAAGAGATCGTATGATCCAGTTCCTGAAGACGACCGGCATTCCATTCGAATAGGACGAGAGATGGAGTGTTGAAACGGAAATTGTCGTTCATGATCTATTGTTCGCACCCACTTCTAGATTTGCTCTATGGAGATCGGAGAGTTCCTCATGGCGCAGCAAGTGCTCTAGAGTGGCGAAACGTCGTCGGCACAAGTAACAGACCATCCGAGGGGCCTTAGTAGCATCTAGGCAACAAGTTGCTGATTCTTCAATGCAGAGGTGTGTCTACCTCCAACATTGGCTTTGGGGTCCGTCTCGGGCCTTTCCTCCGAGGTTGGCATGACTAAAGGCAGAAGCTCTACAGCCTGATTCATGTGCGTGAGCCACCGAATTGATCACATAAACTCAAACAAAGACAAGCGTCGTCAGGAAAGGAGTACGACAAGCATTTTCACGCGGGAAAAAACTCTTTTGGAGAAGTGACAGTATAGGAGGACCGTCCACCGTAGATGAAAGCATGATTAAGAGTTTACACGGGCCGCTTCTTTTGGACGGAATCCCAACGTCGTCTACAAGGGTGGACTCCACTATATGTATGCACATCACTCGACAGGATCAGGGAGAGGCAGGATCAGCTGTGCGAGCGTGAGCAATCGATGCTAATTCAGCAGTGCCGCCTGTAAGGGCCCTCTGTATAGCCAAGGGATACGGATCTCAGCATCCCAAAGTCTTCCGTTTCTCAAAGGAACTTCTTGCACACGTCGATGGAGTTCGGAAGCCGATGCCTCTCCTGCTGGAAGCAACCGGTTTGTGCAGCACGCAGGGATAAGTTGTCCATGCGTGCTCGGCACAGCTGTCACAGCATGGCCGTTGTCCAGGTTCTCTGAGAGAGTTCTTCGAAAATGAATTCTGTCAGTTCCACCAACTTCAGGGAATTTGTGAACCTAATGAAGGCAGCCAGACTCCTATACTGCGTAGCCCTTGTGGGTTTCCCTTCGGCTCAGTGCCAGCTCTTCCTGAAGCCGAGACGATTCGGCGATATCTCCGAGAAGACTCAATTTCTCACGGTTGAACTGCCCAAGAGTGCGAGCGGGCTGTCTCTCGGAAGCCCGGTCCCTTTCGTAACACCTGCGGGCTGCTCCCCTACGCTCAAGCAGACTGCTGATAAGTACTGTGTGAATGGAACTTACGATGCATCGGGTACAGTGGAGCTTGCTATGGACTTGAACATCTTCGACGTGGAGATCCCAACGAAGACGGTTGTGCTGGGCATAAAAACCACTTTGAATCAAGGGAATGCGACGAATTTGACAGCGATGACTGGTGGCTGTGCTATGTTGTTGAAGCAGACACTAATATTCCTTCTACTAGATGGAGTGGTCACTATGTGTACGTCAGGGGGCGGCCAAGGTAAATACGACCCCAAACTACCAGGATATGTGTCTGATATCACTTTGAGCGGTGAGCTCAAGCTGACCTCTGGCATCAAAACGATCACCGACTACAACTATTCATTGCCAGGATATGTCCATGCTGGTGAGCGTTTCAATATGGGTATGAATGCGTCCATTTTCAACAGCAGTGGGGTGCCGAGAGGGGCGGGCGTCAATTCAACTTTCACGGTCATGTTGCACAACATAGAAAGTTCTCTGTTCGACTGGCGTATCTTCCTCGGACTTCATACAGACAGCTGGGTCTATCCGCTTCCAGTAGTTCATCTCGATACGGCCATTGTTGACAGTGTCATACATCTCAAAACATAGTGATATTGCAGCACTTTATTAAGGTCAATGGCAATTTCGAGTGTGATCGTGAATGTGGCTTCGCCCCATGATCCTG
>NW_003215602.1:130165-132442 GCF_000006405.1 Perkinsus marinus ATCC 50983
AAGATGAAAAGAAACAAAGGGGAAACTGAGGTGAAGCACAAAGTGGAAGACCTTCTTACAAAGTGGTATACTCGAAGCCAATGTTGAGAAACATACCGTGGCCTATAGGACCAGCAACAAACCCACTAGAGATTGACGAAAAGATTTGAGAGGAAAAGATTGACGCATGAAGCATGTATAATATATCATCCTGATAAAGTGATAGGTAAACTAGAGAGTGCAGGCATAAGGATCCACGACAGAGAGGTCATCATACGAAAAGCAAATGATGTGACAACTACACTACTGGCCTCACGCCGAATATAAAGTTGTTGAATCGCTAATTGCGTTAAGTGGAGTCAGAAAAGACAGAGGATACATGAAATTCGAATGTGACATTGTAGCGCTGACAGACAACAGCGAAGACAACGAGCGACATATTGGATGCACGGAACGCGAAACAAGCCCTCGTAGGGTAAACATCCGACACGAAAACATGGACACCGCAATTCAAAGCGAGTAGATGAAAACGCGGGCGAGCGAGATGTCGAAGGTTGTAGCGCACGCCCGATGGATCTACTCGTGTAGCCATTAGGTGTTGGAGAGCAACGTTGCGTAGGCTGTTGAAGGTGTTGTAGGCCCCTATGGCTGACACTACAATTACAAGGAATTCTGACGGGCCGTTTTTGAGATCGGTGACGCAAATGTGAAAGCTGGAACTGAGTCTCGCGGCGCGTCACAACCTAAGGCTGCGTGGGACCCTCCCCACTTCGCCACTGATGTAAACCGGGTAGGGCCCTTTCACCCAGTGTGAATCTTATCTTGGGCTGCAATACTTTGGGGATATTTCCGATGAGACCGAATTCCTAACGATTAACCTATCCAAGCCTGCGGGGACTCTAGCGAGCTCAGCCACGTTTACAGCAACCGAGAGCTGCTCTCCCAAGGCAAGGATTATCGCTCAGGATTTTTATGTGAGTGGCACCTACACTTCTGGCGATGTATTGGGCCTAAACATTGACCTGAATATATTCGACTTGAGTGTCAAAGCCAAGTCGGTTAAGGTGGGCATGCAAACTCAGTTGAGCCAGGGGAATGCTATCGCTATGGCATCGACGACGGGTGGATGTGCTACTATATATAAGGGGCCCTCAGTGTCATAGCATGCACGAAAGGAGGGATGGAATCAGACACTTCCCGAAGATTCACGCGTATATATCGGATATCAGCGTGAACGGAAAGCTGGTTTCGAGATCCCAATGAGCCTCCTACCACGCGCGATTACGCTGTGCCGGATTACATGTACGCTGGAAATAACTTCGATATTGGTACGGCTCTCAGATCTTTCAGTAGAGGCGGGACACCCAACGACTTGGGGATGAATGCAACCATCTCGGCGGAAATGGAAACTGTCAGTATCTCCTTGTTCACCTGGCACGTCTTTATCGGACTCATCTTCCATGTTTAGGATCATGATGATCCGATCATCCAGATGCGCGGGTTCACCGGGAGGTCAAACTTATGGACACTATACACTATTACTAAACTGATCTGAGGAAGGTCACTCTATTACGTGTCAGGCAGTGGTCATCTTACACTAGCACCAAAGTACTGCTACGTGTTGATTACTATAACACGGTTTTCACTTTTCAGCTCCATTCATTGCCACAAATATGGCTATTGATCCAACTGCTCATCAGATGAGCCTCAACTAGAGTCTAGAATAAAGACATTGTCTCGAGTTCCAACGTGTGTGACACACTGTGTGTATGATCTGCGACCCTAAATGTTCGGGCCTTAGATTTCCTATTTTGCTAGCCTCGCTGCATCGTGTCACGAGTATCGTGTACATCACTGTCTCGGAGACAATGTCTCCTCATGCTCTTTATGTATGTTTTATTACATCCATAGAGGGCATTGTTATCTGATATTATCATCAGCTATTTCTGTCTCAAATCAATTTGCTTTCGCTGAGTCATCTGGGAAGGATGACCACATCGTCAGGTTGCAGTGACTTGTGCGTGAAGGTGACGCACAAGGTTGTGTGCACGTTGGCCTGCACACGTGAATTGGTCGATTTTCCCGTAGCTAAAACCAGGCCAACCGCTCATAAAGCATTCTTCCTTTCACGCCATATCGGCTACTAGTGTCGATTTGCACAACAGTAGACCCTGATCGGACTTGCTGGAATCAGCTTGAGAAAGTATACACATGGCGAGCTATATGCGTTCGTGGTAGTACAAAAATTCCGAGGAAATCTTGGGAAATTCTAATTGGTTTCTATGCACTTCTGCAGTA
>NW_003215602.1:132542-135558 GCF_000006405.1 Perkinsus marinus ATCC 50983
AACAGGCTCGATAAGTAACTTATTATTAACACTGTTAATAGCAGCACAACAACCTTCGGGATAGGCAGAAACTTCATACTTTCGGCAGTTCATGTACATGTGCCCATTCTCACCACACACGATACAAAGTTTTTTATTCATCCTAGTCATCAAGTCATTCATGCTTATACCATGTGATGCCGCTACGGACTTAATCCGAGCAGGTGGATTAAAACTTGACCTTGGAGCTCTACGAATCACTTCATCATCAGTGGTCGAGGAGCTCCTCGAACGAGGAGTGATAATAACTTCACTGTTGGTCGTACTCACATCACCAGTCGTTATTCTTGCTCTGGGAGCGCCTCGTTGCTCACCCGTATCTAAGGGACCTCCACTAGATCTTTTCAAGTACAGGAGAGTATCAATGCTAGTGAACTTTGCCTCATAGGCAGTTTCCGTTAATATCTCCATCACATCTTCGGGACACTTACTGGTACGGATGCGCTCCATACAACCCATCAGTGATTCTCGTTTCAATTGCCAGCGTTTGCTCGAAGCAATGAGCTCAACATAAAGAAGGCGTCGCATGGACCAATTAATCTCAGTACCGTCCGAGTGTTCAGCGATCTTCTCGATGATCTTTTTCTCACGAGCAAAGACTCGACTCCATGGTTGGGGTTGTTCTTTGACTTTGCCAGGAAGGCCGACATATTCACGTAGAAGTAGGATGGGATTGTACTTATGTGGTCGCTCGGCCGTACTCAAGATAACCATATCATCTCTAGCTTGCTTTACCATACGACGGCAACCCTCAATGAACTTCGAGAAGGCATCAGCAATCTCACTCGGAGATGACTTATTGTTGACATCCTGCCAAGCTAACAAACAAGAGTTAGTTGGCAGGTCAGAGGTCTGGTGATCCTTCAGGTCCTTGAGAGCACCATTGGCGATTTGGTCACTGATGGCCCTCGGAGCGACCAGGCACAGAGCCAACAGTTGCAAAGGAGCAGGATCAAGTTGACAATTTGTCGTGGCCTGACAAATCTTATCCCACACCCTTGGGTAATCCCATGAACGGGGCTTCCCACGTTCAACCATAGTGTAGTCATGGCCATCAGGGTGGGTTTGTACATTCCAAGATCGAGCCCAAGCAAATACTGAAGAGCCAAGATCTTTGCCCTTAGGGCATCTGAAAGCCATACATTTATATATGGGGTTCCCCATATTCACACCCAGGACCCTTTGAAGCGTGTCAACAGGGTTCCTACCAGTATAATCGATATCACCAGAAGCTCGAGTAACCATCTGCGCAGCAGCACGAATATTCTTCATGAAAGCAAGGTCGTCACCATGAGTGCCAGTATTGGTTTCAACCATATCACTCTCTTTCTCTTTCTCGGATGATGCACCATGAAAGAGATGAGTGTCCGACGATTGAGCAGTATCATCCCAAGAGGATGAAATACTGTCATCATCACCATAGTCAACTTCTTCGTTACCGTACATACCAACACGACTCTGTTGATAATCTCAGGAGAGAGAGGAAAAAACTTAACTTAATCACTTTTGGGACTTCCCCCTGAACTACTTCAACCGTTTCATGATGAACAACGAAGTATCAAAATCTCAAGACAGCAAGATTGTTCTAGAGAGCGAATGATAATCTAACATAGCTCACCATGTGCATATTTTCTCGCACTGTTAACATGGCGAAGGAACGTATCACTCAGAGCTCAGAAGTAGTCTACTTCAAGTAGATTCAAGTGCAGCTCACACATATCCTCACTTCGTCGCGTTGCTAGTATGGTTGGAACCCCAACAGCTGGTGGAGAATCCGCTGGCCTTGGACCCTACTGTAGGGTCCCTACAGACCACTCCTTACAACCCTCAAGCTCAAGGATGTATCTGATTTAGAGTTCGTCAGCGTTAAGGACATCGAGAAAGCAATTTGCAACATAATGTAGATCGTCTACGCCTCCTCAAGCAATCCAAAGCTAATCGTCACCGGTCTTCTTCGGTCTACTCGTCCGAATCGACCTCAACATCCATTCCAGCATCTGCGACTATAACAAGCACAACTGAGGCCGCTAAGTCTCTAGCAGGAGTTCTATGGCTTCCAACCACTAGACGGCAAGGTATGGCAAGGCACCTCGTTTAACAACCGTTGATCTATCACTAGCAACGTGGACAATATATATCATGCACACCACCCGCCCGAGATATCAATCACACTACTTTTAAGAATGTCGAAGCCCTACACAGCATCATTGTAACATGCGCGCTATCTCAACCACGAGAGACCCCTCACGGCGTTACGTCGAGCCTTCCTAGATGGCCTCCCAGTTTGGCTGCGACAACCACTCCTACAAATACACCCTCAAGCAACTATTCCTCTCAATGACATGGTGGACTGGTGTATCTCTTACGAAGAATCTAGCGGCTACAAACAGGAGAGTCAGAATGCACCTACATAGCACTCACCCACTAACATATGTCGTCTTAACCTTCAAGGACGATGTACCTATGGTACTCGATGCACATTTCTACATGCAACCCTATCTTATACTACTGTAGCTACTGCAACTACTACCACTACGTCAACGCCCCCAGCTGAGCTAGCCTCTATTGCAACGGCTCTGGAGCCCTGCAGGAAGTTCTAAGCTGGAACCTGCATTTTCGGCGACAAATGCAAGTACTCTCATGCAACGACGCAGTCAGCTACAATTGGCAAGGGTAACTCATCGTATGCCACTAATATTTTGACTACAATCCCCACCTTGCAACCTACAACTACTACTATGGTACAGTTCAGCCTGCACAAGACCCCACATTGCCTGATCACAGTAGCAAATCACAATGGTACGTCAAGTGGTCGATCGACACAGGCAGTTATGAGAGCATGATCTCTCATAAGCTTGTCGCCGCGCTTGGCCTACCTATGAAGTATCTCGACGTGCCCTACACAGCCTACATTATGAACGGCGAATGCATTATGTATCATGCAACTGTTACACTTGCATGGCGGTTCGCGGATAGC
>NW_003215602.1:135658-136813 GCF_000006405.1 Perkinsus marinus ATCC 50983
AAGTTATTTTCATGACGGAGGGGAGCTATTCAAATGGTTCCCAAGCCGTTACCGACAAGATTCTGGAAGCAATTGCAGCTGGCATGCTCGTTGTCGTCACGGCAGGGAATGCTCAGCTGGATCTGGACATATCCCCATTCTTCCCTTGTTCCCTCGGCCGTTCACTCACTGATGGAATGTTATGTGTGGCTGCAACGTATGGTACCAAAATGCAGCTTATGGACGAAAGCAATTTTGGTTCAGCTGTCGACATCGCCGCTCCAGGTTCCGAAACAGTTGTAACTAGTCTTAACGGGACGTATGGCATTGGTGAGGGCACTTCGGGTGCCGCAGCTATCGTAGCAGGTATAGCTGGCATGCTCTACAGCCTAGAACCCTCTCTGAAGGTTAAGCTGACCCCCGGTTACGTCAAAAGTATCATCATGAACACGACCACCGAAGATGTCAAGGACAGTAAAGGAGAAAAGACTCTCTCCTTCGGCCGCGTGGATGCTGCGGCGGCTGTCAATACGATACTTGGAAGAAAGAAGGTATAATCTTCACTCTGACTTCGTCTCAAGATGATGGAATCATTGCTAACTTGTTCTGTCACCTCTCGTCTTAGACGAGTCGTCTAGCTCGATGGTCTCTCGCTTCCTGGATAAATTATCAATTCATTCGGTTCATTTATTTCTTTTGAAGAAAGGTTTGATGTGACATCATTGATGTCACATGCGATCGTAACGCTGGGGATTTGATTAAGATATTTCTTCACGCCCAACTGTTGAGTTCCTGATTCCCACTATGAATCGTTCTGGGCCGGTATGCGGATCCTGATCCACGCGTGATCCTGAGAAAAAAATCACGTCATAAGATCAATGTGATGATTTCATGACATGAACCTGATTTTTTTGCTCAGATCAACAAAATTGGGATCATGGGACAGGATCATAGATCATTCTCGTGATCCGTAGATCACATCACCCATGATCCTGTCAGTTTTGGATCGGGATCGTAGATCATGGATCAGTGAGCTAAAATTGATAGATCACGACTCACGATTCATCAGTGATCCGGTCACGGTCGATCACTTGCACGAATCAGTATTGATGAGATGAGCGCGATCAAGAATCACGGCGGAGCGATGCTGCTTCGCTCCTTTTGTTGCGCATATTC
>NW_003215602.1:136913-140667 GCF_000006405.1 Perkinsus marinus ATCC 50983
CTTTCTATATTGTCACCAACACATGTAGTTGACCATTGTGCATAATGCACATGGTGCACAGTGCATTAAGGCTTCCCAGCCTCTCGAGAGCCTCTCCAGTGGAAACCACACAATGTAACGAGACAAAAAATTTCCGGTTCGTTTTTTTCGCGAAGTACAACTCTGTTGCTTACTGTTCGCCATTAGTGAAGTATTCAAAAGGCCCTCCAAGCTCGCTCTTGCCAGCTGCAGTGGTTGCCGCCTTTAGAATCTCCGCGGCCGGAAACAGGAACACCATTACATGCTAAGAGGACTGTGAGCTAATACTAACTTCATCATCCTCATTATAGGCGTTTGCTCTGTATGACATTCTCATATGCTTTTCTTGCTTTTACACCTTTTAAAAATCTAGTTCGTTTTTGGAAGTTCCAAATTGGAACCATCAACTTCGTCGGGCCCCCGAAGTTGGAGGTACGAACCTGGATTGGGAAGACCATATTCGCAATAAGAACTTTCAAATTCGTCATGAAATATTCAAATTCGTCTGAGGTCGATGGGAAGATCAAGTTCGTGTTGATAGAACTTCCAACTTGGACTTTCGAACCTTCGAATTTATCATAGAACTTTCAACTTCGTCGAGTCCACCTTTTCAGACCTTCAATTCCGTCCCTTTAGGGAAATCGATTTCCTTGTTCGGCACTTCAGTTTCGTGTTAGCATGGCAACTATACCAGTAATCTCATGATGAGGCCTGTGTTTCGCTAACCGAGTGGCTTTTGCTCGACCATTGTGAACAGCCAAGTCCCTGGGACACCCGTCCTCGTACCCAGGTTTAGATAGGCTCTCCAAACCTGAGCTCATGCACTTGATGACTCGTGCTATCTATACAGGTCCCTCCTCCACAGTTACGTACCATTTTCCCCCGCACAAAATTGTTTCTCGGCGGCACAAATTTGTCCCCGAGAGGCGCAAATTTTTCCCGGCACAAACTCTCGCGCGACCAAGATTCGTATGGCCACTACTGCAGGTTTGTGGTTCACATGAGTAACGTCTTAAGCCTCGATAACAGTTCGTATTTCGGGTGTCCCGTGGTGTCTCGGGTAGGGTAACCCACTGGGGTTTCGGGTTTCCCTTTCTCCGCTTTCATCTGCAGTTCCTTCTTTTTTGGGGAGCCCGTAGTAACTACGGCGTGAAACACCACGCCGAGTTAGCTTACTCTCAACACCACGCCATAACTATCGGCGTGGCGTCCGAAACTACGGCGTAGTTTGCATTGCACTTGTATTAACAGCCATTACCCGGATGATAGCCGGAGCTGAGCCTGACTGAGTCCAAAATCGGAGGAACGGATTATCAGAGTCTTTTGTTTGTGCTCGCCCGAAAAAAACTTGGTGCCTGTGAAGAGAGAATTGTGCCCCACGAGAAAATATTGTGCCGCGAGAAAAATTTCGCGTGCGCGAACGAATCTGCGCAACTCAAAAGAGGTAGTTCATGCGTACACCTCGGCACGCCGAAGCATAACGAATTGTTCATATTAGTGGCTTGCAATGAAGCTCCTCGTAACGTCATTCTGGTTCTTCTCGTGCAACGTTCTCTACGTTGAAGCAGAAGTGGACGAATATGGCCATTTCCGTGGGCTCGGTCCCGTGAACGGCGATCCTAACGACGAATACTATTACATGCAGAAGGCTTATCTTGAGGCCATCTCTATACCGGAAGCTTGGAGTATCCTGGACTCTGCTACCAAGAGAAGACCCGTAACCATCGCAGTTATTGACGACGGAATCGAGGCCACTCACCCTGATTTGAAGGGTACCGTCATCAAGGGCTACAACGTCGTTGATAAGAATGATGATACCAGTCCTCGAGGACCGCATGGAACCTGCATGGCTGGCATCGTTGGTGCTATCAGGAACAACAAGATCGGTATGGCGGGTATTCTGGACAGTGTGCGCATACTGCCCATATGTACGGGTGAACTTTCGACTATTTCCACAATGGTAGATGCCTTCGCCTACCTGATCAATGAGAGGAAAAATGATGTGAAAGTTATTTTCATGACGGAGGGGAGCTATTCAAATGGTTCCCAAGCCGTTACCGACAAGATTCTGGAAGCAATTGCAGCTGGCATGCTCGTTGTCGTCACGGCAGGGAATGCTCAGCTGGATCTGGACATATCCCCATTCTTCCCTTGTTCCCTCGGCCGTTCACTCACTGATGGAATGTTATGTGTGGCTGCAACGTATGGTACCAAAATGCAGCTTATGGACGAAAGCAATTTTGGTTCAGCTGTCGACATCGCCGCTCCAGGTTCCGAAACAGTTGTAACTAGTCTTGACGGGACGTATGGCATTGGTGAGGGCACTTCGGGTGCCGCAGCTATCGTAGCAGGTATAGCTGGCATGCTCTACAGCCTAGAACCCTCTCTGAAGGTTAAGCTGACCCCCGGTTACGTCAGAAGTATCATCATGAACACGACCACCGAAGATGTCAAGGACAGTAAAGGAGAAAAGACTCTCTCCTTCGGCCGCGTGGATGCTGCGGCGGCTGTCAATACGATACTTGGAAGAAAGAAGGTATAATCTTCACTCTGACTTCGTCTCAAGATGATGGAATCATTGCTAACTTGTTCTGTCACCTCTCGTCTTAGACGAGTCGTCTAGCTCGATGGTCTCTCGCTTGCTGGATAAATTATCAATCCATTCGGTTCATTTATTTCTTTTGGTGAAGGTTTGATGTGACATCAATGATGTCACATGCGATCGTAACGCTGGGGATTAGATTAAGATAATTCTTCAAGCCCAACTGTTGAGTTCCTAATTCCCACTATGAATCGTTCTGGAAGATGTTGGTGCATCATCATCGATCGCTGTCTCAATCCTCCGTAGCACACAATGTGTCTCTCTCGGGTGAAGAAAGCCCTTAGTTGAGCTTATGAACCATAACCTCAGCTAAGGGCTCGTTCGATTCGAACGAGACACCTAGCTCGCCAACGTCTCGGTATGGTCTCGGGGAGCCCATCTTGGGAAATACCTAGTGGTGGGAGACCTGCTTAAAATAGTCCAACGACGTTACAACAGCACTTCTCACATCCACATGACTCGCTGGTCATAGTGGAAGCCTTAATCCATGAGAATCCTTCATCTCGACTAATCCAAACGTCGGAACTGCACTGATCGACATCATTACTCGGCTCACCGATGCCTACACAGAGAAACCATCACTCCTATCTAATGTCGATTCTTCTTACCACCTTGAGTGCTTGTTATTTCGCCAATACATAAAACTAGCATACCGCTCGGATTGTGCTGAACGACAGCCTTTCCTCCTCGGGGACCGAAGTCTCCATCTTAGACGGAGACTAGCGTTATCTGAATACCAACAATTCACAATATACTGGAGCCTGTCGGGCGGCCCGACTTGGGCCTACCTCTTTCCACGACACTCCGCCGTCGTCTGACCTCCACACGTCAGAAAGGAAACCCGTCATAGTAGAGCCCCCGACCATGATTATAGACTGGCCGCATATCATACCAGGCGTACTCTCAACAATACACATTCGAAGGGAACTCACCGTTGATGGTGGTGAATGATTCACCGTGAATCCCATGGCCCATCGGGGTTCCCATGGGGCGCACACAGACAGGCGTTGCCGACTTCCACCGGAGCCGTCAGAGCACCAAACGTCATTGAGGTGGATGTTGCTTATACCAATCCCTCCGCAAACAACTGTTGTTTGCGGAGGGCTACACAATGTTAAACAATGTTTAACAACA
>NW_003215602.1:140767-206727 GCF_000006405.1 Perkinsus marinus ATCC 50983
GTATGCATTTACAAGTGAATCTTCGTACCACGAAGTGTGTAGCATTTTGAAGGGATCAGGATCACGGATCACGAGTAGTGTAACGTAGCGAAAAAGCCCCGTTACAGGATCACGGCATTTTAACACGCAAAGTACCACTGATCCGTAAACTGATCCTCTTGATTAATCAGAAGCTTGATCCAATATTTGATCCGGATCAGAGGGTGATCCCACGGGACCGAATGAATCACGGATCAACGAAATTTCTCAACTCGTCTGAGAATTTCTCAACCCCTTGATCTTTGGATCACGGATCAAGTTTTTTCTCAAGAATCATAGATCAGGATCAAAAATGAGGTTCACGCGAGATCCAGATCATAGATCACGGATCAGTATCAAAGTTCAGGGATCGAGATCAACGGTCAAGGATCAGGATCAAAGATCACGGATCGAGATCAAGAATCGCAGATCTGACTCACGGATCTCGGATCACGAAAGATTTGGCTCAGACGTCAAGATCAACGAGCGATCTGGATCATGTGCTTGATCCGTGGATCAGGATCCGCATACCGGCCCTGGAAGATGTTGGTGCATCATCATCGATCGCTGTCTCAATCCTCCGTAGCACACAATGTGTCTCTCTCGGGTGAAGAAAGCCCTTAGTTGAGCTTATGGTCCATAACCTCAGCTAAGGGCTCGTTCGATTCGAACGAGACACCTAGCTCGCCAACGTCTCGGTATGGTCTCGGGGAGCCCATCTTGGGAAACACCTAGTGGTGGGAGACCTGCTTGAAATAGTCCAACGACGTAACAACAGCACTTCTCACATCCACATGACTCGCTGGTCATAGTGGAAGCCTTAATCCATGAGAATCCTTCATCTCGAGTCGAGATTCTCGACTAATCCAAACGTCGGAACTGCACTGATCGACATCATTACTCGGCTCACCGATGCCTACACAGAGAAGCCATCACTTCTATCTAATGTCGATTCTTCTTACCATCTTGAGTGCTTGTTATTTCGCCAATACATAAAACTAGCATACCGCTCGGATTGTGCTGAACGACAGCCTTTCCTCCTCGGGGACCGAAGTCTCCATCTTAGACGGAGACTAGCGTTATCTGAATACCAACAATTCACAGTATACTGGAGCCTGTCGGGCGGCCCGACTTGGGCCTACCTCTTTCCACGACACTCCGCCGTCGTCTGACCTCCACACGTCAGAAAGGAAATCCGTCATAGTAGTGCCCCCGACCATGATTATCGACTGGCCGCATATCATACCAGGCGTACTCTCAACAATACACATTCGAAGGGAACTCACCGTTGATGGTGGTGAATGATTCACCGTGAATCCCATGGCCCATCGGGGTTCCCATGGGGCGCACACAGACAGGCGTTGCCGACTTCCACCGGAGCCGTCAGAGCACCAAACGTCATTGAGGTGGATGTTGCTTATACCAATCCCTCCGCAAACAACTGTTGTTTGCGGAGGGCTACACAATGTTAAACAATGTTTAACAACAATTCTGAGACACTAAGAGCCTGTATTTGATACGACATAATAACTACTCACCTTCCACTGTGCAGAAATTCTGCAGTGACTGAGATTCTCAGTGACTGAGACCCACTCTGAAATTCTCAGATGATCGTAACAACAACCGGTATATGCTTCAGCCTAAATCAAATAGTCGGGATGCCTTGAACTGCACCGATGAATTATGACTTAGTGTATCCCGTACATCAGTGACCCTGTTGTTTAGTGCTCTCCCTCATTGACTCCATGATGGAATCAATGCCAATCTCCCGAACCGCCGCTACTTGAGAGTATAGGATCCGTCCAACCTGCCAAGTTTTACTTGGTCATCAATGAAAAGAAACACAGGACGACTTGGACAGGATTTCTCGTCAAGCGAAGATGGCAGAAATTAAACTTCATTCTGCGATGAATCTATAAAGCAGAGCCAGATGGTACACAGTAACCGAGAGCCATTTTTCGGACTAACCATACTTGGGCCCAGTATATGCTACATTGTACAACATGCAATGTAGAGAGCAAACGCAACTCTGAGATACTTAATTTCCAACAATCGTCAACTTCCCGAGAATTCAGTGAAGTCAATTCATTCCGAAAAGAAATTCATCAAAGAGCTTACAGCACTTGCGAGGGCCAGGAGCCCAACAGAGTCGCTGTTCTGCGAACTGCTCTAGGAATATTCTCGCCGCTCTGTCGGAAATTCACCATTCAAGAGAAGACATCATAGCCTACGGGACAAGCCCAGGGTGTAACTCCAGTACACTGAATATCTATTGGTAAGTTTTCTCATCTTCGTTCGGCAGCAGCGCAAAGATTATTGGGCATATACGCTCCGTCCTGCGTCGCATCAAAATGGTATATTGCTGAGACTCTCGGCAGCTGACACAGTGTTTGAAAGTGCTATCCAAAGAGATGTAGATCTCCTCATATTCCCATCCCACCATGTATTTGTATCGGTCATACACTGCCAGACAGTAAACTCGACTTGGCAGCAAACTAGAGGACGACTCATAAACTATGAGCCATAATATTGTTATCGCTCTATCGAAGTGATACATGATGATGGCTATTCGGACCATGTGTAATGATGTATGATGCATGGGCAACCAGATCCGACCATTACCAACCTGGTATAGGTGACCACCCGATATATGCGATCTGGGTGACCCGGTATAAATTAAAATAGTGGGCAATATCGTATGATCTGTCATTTTACACAGGGCCTCTAAGTTAGAGGCTCTAAGTATCCAACTACTTTCTCGAAACTTTGAAAATGAGGCAGCCCAAGGGGAGTTCCAGCGTCCCCTCACTTGACTGGAGAGAGACCAAAGTTCATCGCGGAGAGAAGTCACCGCTCGTGGAAGTTATTATTGGCAATGGCTTAGTAACTCGCTGGGGATTGGAAAGGCAATGTTGAGCAAATTAACACCGGATACGCACGACTCCCGTGATTACTGGAGCCCGGGTGGGTTAGCTCTATTAGGAATTACATAAACGATGAACATCAATAGACTGAGAATGTGGACGGGAAAAGCATCCCCGGGGATGATCCCCCTTTAAATTTCATTCGCGTCGCAACTGAGTTCGCTACGTTCATGTACAAGGACCGGTCGGAACTTCGCCCAATACTACTTATTCTGACTGGATCCTCCCGTTCGAACAGCGGCAATCGTAGTGTCTCATTCAACTTCTTCGGAAGCGGCACTGTGTAGGTGGTCCTGGCACAATTAAAGACCGCTGTGCAACATCGATAAAGTGGTGACAATTTCACCGTGACATGATGAGCAACACGATGCAACTGAAAGCTCATATGAATCATATTGAGTACCTAATCTCTCGCCCTGTCAGTTGCCTAGAATTTATTCTTCGACTCGCTAATGAGCAAGACATAAGGGAAGAAAAACCGTCTGAATCAAAGGTTGTTAATCATTGCACATTAAAGAGGATAATTTTACTGAGCTTGCATCCGGGTTCAATCCCTGGATCGGTCGTTTTTCTACGAAACGATTACAAGCCATACAGCAACTTGAATGAATCTATGTTGATCGAAGGGCGATTATCTCTCTGTTCCACAGTTTCTCAATTTTCATCGCAAATGGCGGCTAGCCTTGTTGGCGAACTCTTCGACAAGTGGGATCTGACCTTCCCTGAGAAAGCAACGAAAAAAGAAGGTACTAGTGTATCGGGTATATTGTCATCACTCACTGTCTCACGTCAGCTCTCCCCGACCCTACCGGGTTCAATTGGAAAGTGCAGCAATCAGGAGAGGCAGCGGGTCAACAGGCCATCCAAAAGCTTGCCCAACAAAAAGCTATCCTGGAGAAACGTAGTTACTCTTATGCGACTGGGCTCATATAACCGTTAATAGGCGCATGGGAGACTGCTATCAGTCCGGCTAAGTCAATATTCATGAACTTGTTCATGCTCTGGATGAGCGGCTCTGGACCTGGTAACTATTCCCTGCTGTTCGTAGTAGTTTGTACAGCTACGCTTTAGGCTTGTTTAGTATACTTATTGTGGGTTATGCTACTATGAACACCGTCAAGAGTCTTGCCAAATGCAACCAGGGTGAACCATTGACCAGCAAAGGGATAGTTTCAGCGCCTGTTACCATTTCAGTCTTCGACCAATTCGCTGCTGCTAACGTGATTCTCCAAAAGCTGGCTTACATTGGCATTAACGTTGCGATATTAGCGTAGGAAGCAAGTTCTGTGGGCTCCGTCAAGGTCTGTGCCTAGATACTTGGGGAATCATGCTGCGAATATGGGTATTCTGCCGATCGCCAGTGGGGACTGGATCCAGTTCATCCCGGAGCAACGGGTGACGTCCTGCTTTCTCCACGACAATTTTTATCAAGTTTTCCTCAGGTGGTAGAATCAGCTCGGCCTCTGAATGCGCGCTTGTTTGTTGATGACGTCAACGGTGGAATCTAGACCGTCCGTCATAAGTGTTCATTTTCTTGCAGTTTCGTCCGCCTCCCATGTGTTGAGTGATGGGGTTATCCAGGTGACTGCGTCATCGAGCACAGAAGGAAACGCAGAATGCTGCGACGATGTCTCCATTCAAACATTTCTTAACGCTCGTTTAAAATGTGGCCTTCGACGAACAAGCGGGCTAGACTCGGCAATTTCCGAGATAGTGATACTATCGCTATGACGATTCACGACTTTCCGCATCGACTATCAATTTACTAACGCACAGAACGTGGACGTGCGTACGGATCAGGCTGGACCCAGTCGCTCTACGCTTCCTCAGTCGGAAGGCTTTCTCATCGTTGTAGGCAGCTGGGCTTCGATCCAACGGCGATTCTTGTCTTATCCTTATGCTGGACGAAGTGTCGTACCCTGTCTTCATGATTACTCTGATATTTGTCGAGCGCATGCAGATGTGATCGTGACCCATACAATGCACATTGCGCACTGCATAAGCCTTCTCCGTGACAAGTTCTCATTGAGTAATATACTCCCCCAAAGCTGCGCGCCGTAATATACTCCCCCAAAGCTGCGCGCCGTAAGTAGCCTTCGGCCCCACTCAAGAACAATGAACTTTGTCGACGTAAAACGAAGTCGGTTGGTCCAGTTAAAATCGCTCAAATAACAACTCTCGTTACTCCCGGAGCAGATGATGCTCAGAGGTATTTGTAGATATCCTTAGCCAGGGTGCAAGAAGCGCCTACATTATCCGGCTCGACCTCTATAGCCGCGATTTTCCCTGAGAGAAAAAATACCTATAACCATCTCCTCATGTTGGGCTCACCGTCCCTGATAACAGCAGCGAAGCGCTTGCATCTGACATTCCCGAGGACCGGAGTCACATCGAAATCAACCCCCAGAGCCTGAAGAAATACGATGCGAACAACAGAGGGCTAGTCGGACGCGATTGACCTTAGCGGTATCAGCCTTGATGTCGGCGAGCATGTGAATCTTGCCCTCGGCCCCTGTGACTTTACCCCAGGCTTGCATGACGAAACTGTCATTGACAGCCATGCAAGCGATGACCTCAACGCCCTTGGCCTTCAGCTGTTCGTAGTCCTTGAGGTAACTGAATCACCACAGAATCACCACGCACGGCACTAACAAGACTTACCTTGGCAAGTGGGTCTGGTCACAAGTGGGAGTGAAGGCTCCTGGGACTCCGAAGAGAATCCCAGTTTTCATCCCAAAAACATCAGCCAAGGTCTTCTTGTCGTCAGGGCTTGTCTCGAAGAGTTCAGTCTTGGTAAGGGAGGAACCAACAGCGATAACCATGTTAAATAAACCTGGTAGTCGAGCTAAGAAGGCATCGAGGAAGACCACTTGAAAGTAACACTATCCGTGAAAATTGCCGATTCTCGCTCGCCTGCACAGGGTGCACGCATGCTCAAGGCGTGAACGTCACCCAAGATCTGAATATCGCACTGCGAATTCTTATCACTCTATGACTCGACGTGTGTTTTCACCCGTACCCGAAGTTTGTGGAGTGTAGAGAGGTGCAAACACTGGTCGGACCCCTGGTCTACAAGCATCACGCACCAGTCAGGTCCATGATGCGCTCATTCGCTAATAGAGTCTCTGGTTGGCAAGAATAGCAATCTATTTATTCCAACGATCCGATAACGCAATACGTCTGGCTGAGAGAATAATCACTTTCTTGAAGCAGCACGATCCACATCGCACAAAGCAGATCGCAAGGCAGTCTCCCACTCGGTCGCACTCATCGGGCTTGTGATGTAATCCGGATTACGCAGAAGCTGTGGGTTCTCGGATATGTCAACAACGATCGCGCCAAGCATCGAGATACCTATCGGAACGTCTTCCATGTGCGAACGAGGAATACGCCAATCACACTTTGCGATAGATCATCCGAGTTCACCGCTCTGTCTACAGCGTTCGGCAAAACCACTGGTACTGAGGCAAAGATCTTAGCGACGATGGCTTTGAAGAGCTTCAGATTGTCGTCTTTTCTCGTTGACGGTGTGTGCAGGAAGGTTGAGGCGAACGCAGTCACACTGTCACCTACAATTGGGTTGAGTTGGGAGATGCGTGGAGGTCCGTGCACTGCTCACTATGCTTGTATGCCGACTGAGCTGCGGTGCTCACTGCTGCTGAAGCCGCTGCCACATGAGCATCTGATGACCTCATAGTTCACTATGGTGGTAGGTTCTGCAATTCTTCTCAGCAAGTAAATACGCCCACCTCGAAAGCCCAGCGACTGGGCAACTGAACTCGTTATCGAAGATAGCTGCCGGAACCTCTCAGGATCACTTTGACCAATGGCTCGCCTCTCGGTCGACCCAAAGTTTACAATACCACTCCCTGAAAACATCGAGTTGTCATCGGGCCAGCGAGACTCTATGACACTCACTGGGTCCAAGTTCACACCAACAACAGAAGAGTTCACAGTTCTTCTCGAGCAGATTATACTCGACGTCCAAATTGTTGACCATCGAGAGGGCTCTAAGAGCGACCATCCACGTAGGGTCTGGCACTTTCAAAGAACACGTGCCAGACCGCTCTGACTGAATCTGACCAGCATAGGCATTCCAATGTGAACTATCTGAATAGTAGGACACACTTGTTCGTTGGTGCAGCCATATTTGAATCTCTTGACCGATGAGGTCCCTTGCTCTCCCGCAAAGGTCCCAAGTGACGTCAACTTGATAGCAGCTTCACTAGCTTGGTGACCACTGAAATGCACCACGCTACCTGCAGAGAGCATCGACTTCCACACGATCGAGAGCAAGACGACGGTGGAGAGCAAGACAGCCACTCCCCTCACATCGTACAGCACACGCCGCGATGGTCGCAGGTCTCGTTCGGACACGGGTTGATGTCCACGATGATTCCATGGTGTGAATATCTTGACAGAGAAATTCACTCCAAGGATCAACCGAAGTCATACAAGGATCCTTTCCGCCACTGATAAATATGGTCACCAACTTTCAAGTCAGTTTTCTTCACGGAGTTGCCCACTGACTTTGTCGCTACGCCCCAGAAAAATGAGGCGGCCGCCAGCGCTGCCTTAGCCGCGGCAGCATTCGTTCGGTGTGAGTCGTTCGAATGGTGAGCCATTCAGTCCAACATAAAAACTGAAGATGACAAGACAACACCCACCGCAAACGTAGTGAGTGACGATTCTCATAGTTTCGTAGACTAACCCAGGGGACCACAAGCCGCTCGCTTGTACAAAAGCAGAGTAGCAGGAACACAGCAGAGCGTAGGACGAAACGGATACCCGATATCAAAATAGCAAAGATAATGGATATGATTGGCAAACCTTGAATGGTCAAGAGTGCGTGTGAAATATGTCGCCTTCAACAAATTGATCGAACATGTACAGTGCCTCCGATGGCTTGTCCATAGGAACCATATGTCCTGCATTATAGACTCGTAGAAACGCAAAGTTCTCGTACTGCTGGAGATGGCCAACTGGCATCACCAGCACTCCTCCATCTGAGAAAGAGTCGGACATCAGTTCAACCGCGACGGAAGCCTCTTAATATCGTGGGCAGTAGCAACGAATAATTTACCGTCTCGTTTGCCCCATGGCTTTGGCTTTTGCCGACCAAATTCTGATTGGTGAGCCCAGGGGAGGGCATTGGTCCATGCTTGATTGCCGAGCCAGTTACACAGATAATCTTGGTCCCCAGCATATATCAGTACTCGGAGACCTCTGTCTAATACAAGCTTGACGTCAGAGGCACAGGAACGTGAGAACTCGGTGGGTCGGAGGTGCAATGCTACCTGGGCAAATCTCAACAGGGGACCGAATGTTGAAGCCCGATCATCTCGAAGATGAAAGTGCTGGCTAAAATGATAATATAATAGCTCACCCCAGGAGAGTCGGATCTCCAAGGTCTCAAGGCTCCTAGGTCTTTCATGACCAGGGGGTTGTTTAGATATCTGTTCATCGGCGTGAAATTGTATTCTCCGCGTTTACGCAAATCATACCTGAGTCCAAGTGATACTGGGGAACTCAGACTACTCTCTCTTCGGAAACACAATACCTTAAATACTGAGTTTTCGGAAAGGGAAGGCTGGCCCCGAGGTCGTCCAGCCGACCTCGACGGAACATCATTACGGGTACGTGATCACATACTTTGGGAACAGTTCATCAGCTGCGGCGATGGGCAATGCAAACGAAAAGATACAGGAGATGAAAGATCCACAATGGATCAATAACTCATAAGTTCAACATCATCATACTTCTTCGTATGAGACCAAGTGGGTTGAACCAGAACCGCTCCCCTGTCGCAGAATCGATCAGGTTGATCGACGTAGGTGAGCGGTGACCGCTTAGGTTCTACAACCGTCTGTTATTAACTGATGACTACACCATGAAAATTCGTGATCGTTAACAGGTATATATCTCGCAGCGTACTTGCTACATTGCGAGTGTATCAGATACACCGTATCTTCAGGTTTCACTAGAGGAAAGCTGCAATTCATACCTCCTTGACGTTATTCTGCGAAGTTCGAGCCTAACATTCGATAACCTTTTCGCGAGTGCTGTCTCTGTTTCCTTGCTTGATGTCTACTCAGCCTTTCTGAAGCGTTCAGGGAGCATATCCAGATCGGCATCACCCTGGAAGTGTATGTAGACTGCTCGCTGAGAGTGCTCAATGACTATCCGATCGTCAGCCGCCGATGAGAATTCCAAGAATTCTCAAGATCAGAATTTGTTTCGCGTGTCGCAAACTGATTGCAAGACCGACGATGCAATCAGGAACCAGATCCAACTTGCAGATACTCAATCGTAATCTACGAGTCATCGATCGCGGAACTCCAGCGCAGGACGTAACAGGCAGAACCTCCTTCAGAGCATTCCAACTTTCGATGGCCGCAATGCGAGCATATGACACACTACTGTGTATTAAGCAAGACATGCTCTCTTGCTGAACTTCACCAGAGTAAGATAGTCCTACCAAGATCACTCTCAGAATGCAGTAAGACTTTTCACCAAACGAAGCTTAGCTTCGCCTGTTGCTCATTGAACCGTCAGAAGCTGCTAATTGGATCAGATCGTCAATAGTTCCGGGATCGGAAAGAATGCACTGCTATCGAGTGATACTTTCATCGGGTGGAAACCATGCTATGGAGTTCATGGACAACGAGTCGGTCTGGAGTGGATGCATGTGGAACCATACGTGGACGACCCAAAATTCACACATCTCGAGTCATCGGTCAGTCGATTGCATCGAGTTATATCACATGGAGCATGAAAACGTAAAAACGGGGTCACCCAAAATCTTCCCGCACCAATACTGGAAGGGGAGGACAAGCATACTCATGCCTCAAGTAACAGTCCGATCTTCGGTGTCGTTGTGAAAGATTCTTACTTGTTATATCCGGCAGTGATAATAGGCATCATCATCGCAGTTTCAAATGTCAACCACGCGTTAATGCAGACTTCTGGCAAACTGAACCACGATTCTCGAGCCTGAATATAAGTCGCATAGGCTCGGTTCTAGTCGAGAGTGAAGTGTCCCTCAAGCAGCGATAAATTGGCTCGGATCGCATCAGTCCATCGGAACGAATAGGACTTCGTCATTCAGTTATACTGACCCTCGAATCAATCGAAGCGATGAAGATGAACTCAGGCTTACGACGCGTTAATGAAGCGCGACACGACATGCGCACCTTCCCCACCTTAGTAGACTGGTGCAGACATTCTGCGAGATATTTGTCCAACTTCGGCATCACACTCATCATTTCATCGTAGGTCGCTCTCGACACTACGGATGGGGCCGTCGTGGAGTTGTAAGCCTAATACATACCACAGCTGATGACCGAGTGGACATACACTGTTACCATTTGGGGATACCATTGCAGCTGTATTCCAGGCACTGTCACTCCGTTACCAATAGCCATCCCACGAAAGTCTATGAGCACTCTGCCGGGCAATGAACCTGAGACTATCAATACTGCATGTACTGATATTTGACATCACTGTTTTCTAATTAACGAGGGACTAAAAGCATCGCCGACATCTTCCCTCAAATCACCCTCAGCCCTTATTTCATCGTTCTTCTTGATTATCGTCGCAGCTAGCGAAGGTACGTACTGTCCACCAAAAGATTCTCCCGTGATGAAGAATCGATCGTTGAAATGTGGGAAGCGCCGGAAGAATGCTTGAAGGAATATATACATATCCTCTGAGACCTCCTCTTCGTCCCGATCATACGCCCCCGTTGAGAAACCAGTACCAGGCGGTTGGTCAACCCAAAGCATGTTAGAAGACTCCGTCCAGCTATATTGATTGAACGTTGTAGTAGAGTTTTTCTGTACCCTACAAGGACCATTCTCCATCAGCAAGCCTAGCATTGAACTCATCCCGGGGCCGCCACTGAGCCATAGGGTAGTGGGTGGGCGTACAGTGCGATTTCTCGATTCGAAAAACCAGAAGAAATATTTCTTGTTGAGCCTTGGGTCAACAGTAAAATAGCCACTGTATTGTTCAACACTGTCATCGCACAACTTCGGTTTTCGCAGGAGCACACGGCCACAGGCGCCCCCAATGTCATAGCTGAGGTGCTGAGTAAAGTGCACACCGTTGTCAATACCCATGCCTTGGAGGCTGTACATCTGCGCAGAATTCACTGAGCAATCTGATCGAAACCGAAAGTAAACCAAAGCCTCGCGAGTAATGTTTTTATACTTTGCCAGTAGCGGGGAAATTCACATTCGTCATGCGAAACAATGAAATTCACCAGACTATCGTTGGATAGACGATCATTCCTCCATTTAATTGGAACTACTCCTTCCTGGCTAACTAACTACTTACTAAAATGCCTCAGAATGTGTCATAACTCATAACCATGAAAGCCGAGCTACATCAACTCACTTGTCATCCCAGGCCTTGTGGCGCCATCGCCGACGTTCGTCCATATCAACATAGTCAACGGCCCCGCTATGCACACAGCCAATATAGTTGTTCTAAACAGATTGCTCGCCCACAGTGCTTTCAGACGTCTTCTGCAGCGTATCGTCCATCGGTCTCTCGAACGCAGCAGAGGCTCGTACACTTCTGTTGTTTGCCGAAGCATAACAGAATTCAAGACTATTTTTATGCAACACACTCCCTCTCGGACAGACCAACATGCATAGTAACGAGACGGGAAGCGTTTCAGAAACATGGAAATGCCAGAAACGTTGAATATGTCGTTGAGCGTGGTTCATGCCTCGGTTAACTGAGCATGTTTCAATCGCATCTTCTCATATTGATCGATCTTCCGTTTTCGCTCTATGACGAGTTTACATCGTGAGCGAATGTCTTCCAGCAGATCCGTGAAAACGTCGAAGTTCTTTACAGGTACGTTGCAGTCATCAGCATGCTGCCGTGCAGTAGGATGAATTCCGACCTGTACCAGACCAAGACGAACAATCACTCCCGAGCCAACAGATGTCCGTTCCTCGAGAAATTCCACACAGCTAAGACACTGCCTTCCAGAAAGTCACTATTCTTGCAGGAAAAGGAAGGGGAAAATATGACGAAAAAAAGTACCACTCGAGAGTTGGCTACGAAGTTTCTCATGACGCCTAATCGATGACAATTATGATACTTCTCACTGGGTACATCAGCAAGCTCCCACGCAAGGCGAAATTAATGACGATTCCTCACAACAGAAATGTCACGATGATCTGACCTGGACTGTGTAAATTGGACAGTAGCCATAGTCCCTCTCAACCACTGCATGCTCAACATCCTTCTTAAGAACAGGTCCGATCCCACCATGCACTATCGGTATTCGCATATCTAACACCTCCAACTCTACCCTCATCAAGGCGTTATAAGCTTACTAAATTCTTTCTCTATCATCTCAATCTCATCCATTATACCGTCAAACACGTTAATTGACTGTGTTTTTAGTATCACTGGTAGGACCAACTTAGCCTCAGGTAAATCCTCATATCTACACTGTGAACATACGCTATAGCGGACCGCACAGCAAATCACCAACATCAAGGAAAGGGAGATCAGTTTCTTAATAACAACACTTTCGTGAATTCAACACGTAAAACGATATACAATATGAACAATATTAAAATTGACCCACTCTGTAAGATCCAATTTTTCTCGATGCTCTCGATTTTTCCTCCGTCCGAAAATCTCAGCTCGAATCGCTTCCATCGCCTGCTGCTCCTATGAACAGAACCAGAACAACTATTTCACAATAGCAACCACATAACCGACACTTCTCGCTACGGCGCCTAGCCTCAACGAAAACAACTATCTGTGATACCCTCAATTGTGCACCATACGACATTGTTAGTGTCCCAAGCGTTTGTGCAATGCGTCTACTGCTAGGCTGAAACGCTCGCTCACCAAAATTACCTAGGTGCTGTAGTAGGGTTACTATCAACGTCAAAACTATCAGTTGTGTTCTTATTTTTCACGATTACTTAGGATGAGGTCACTACGTACGTGTTCTTGATTTTTACAATTATCAAGTTGTGATGAAATTCATATAAACATCGAAGATATCAGTTGCGGTCTAGATTCTCACAATCACTAAGTTGTGAGATAAGCTTTGTGCTGGTGAATTCAGCTACATATACAGGAGATGTCCGAAAATCGAAGCAAGTCGAAATTTCGGTTTTTTAGTTGTATAAATTGTACCTTCCTATGATAGAGATTGTACAATACAATCCACATAATAGGAAGGTGTTCAACAAGTAGATGCAGGGCTTGCATGGATTTCCAATCAAAACTCTCATGAGTAACCATAAAGCTTCTCTAGTTTAAAGCCATCCTCCGTCACACAGCCTGGCGAGTATCATCCCAGGCATTCTTCTTTTTCCAATCAACGATGAAATGCTCACCTCCTTAAAATGAGCCTTCTGTTCCTCCTTCTCCTTCCAGCTGTTCAAATCTCGCTCGCCCCACCTCTCCATGGTCCGCCGTGTGTCAGTGACTGCATCCTCCTGCCAATTCCTCCGTTCAACATAGTAACTTGAAAAATCAGCGTGTGAATATATACACAAGATTAACTACATGTGTTGGTAAAAAATATAGTAATTTTCAGGAATCTTTGGAAAATTATCGTGGGTTTTTCTTCATTTCTCTCGGAAACCGTGTGTGGATTTCATAACATAACGAGGAAACCTACGAGTTCAGTCTCGGAAACCAAACGTATATTCCCGCAATGCCAAACATACTCCTTCAACCCAGCGAACTGCCGAGAAGATCTACATGGAATCTTTGCTGTGCGCAGCGGCGGCAGTAGCAGCAGCCTTTTCCCCAGCTGCAGTATCCATGGCTTCCTGACGCGCCTGGGCCTTCCGAGTGCTCTTCCTTCCGCCTCTCTTAGACTTAACCGGCTCCTCCTGAATAAAGAGCCAAGACACAAGTGCGGCTCAAAATCTCCAACAATTGATATTCTCGATCTCAACAGAAAAACGAGAAAAAAGGCGAAAAGTTCTGGATTTTACGTAAAGTTCATCAACTCGCAGAGCAAACGAGTCTCATTATCAAATGAGAGTATAAGTGTTCGTGTTTCTCGACTCTTGTCCTTCGTGGTAAATCTGGAACGGCTACCACCTGCCAAAATTGTGCAGAACAAGCAGTGTTGGAATACATGTTCACTTTCCTCGGCTGATTCCAGGAATTTCCTCACTACATAATGAAATCTCCACACTAATTCAGATAGAACTGTGCATAAACCAATACGAATTTTCCATAATTTTCATACTCTCGCCAGTTGACCATGTGCATATTCTCTCACAAAATAGACTCTAAACCGACCGTTCCTACCTCAGCCTTCTGCTCCGGCTCCACCACTATGCTATGTGGCGTGCCCGAGGCCAGCTTAGCCAGGCGTATCCTTTCTGCTTTCAACTTCTCCTTAGTCTCTTGTTCCGCCAATTCGAAGTCTCTCATTTGCTTATAGTTCGGGACTGAACCTGCAAAATCAATACCCCAACAAACTTCAGCCAAGATGGCCACGCAGATCCAATCTCAGTACAACTGCTGATCACGATGATCAATGCTCACTTGAAAATGTGGACGCTACCTCCAGTGCTGTGGGAGTATATGCTCGTTTTCCTCACTAATCATAGGAGTTCATATACGAATTCGGGTAGAAGTGTACAGGGACCACCAAGAACTTCCCGAGATTTTCTCAGAATTTTCATATCGTCACCAACACATGTAATTGACACTCTTGCTACCTTCATAATCCTCAGCCTCGAAACCCACGAGCGGGTTGTGTTCGCCCAGTCTAGCGAGTTCCTCATACTCCTCTCGAGGCGCCTCTCTGAAGACTTTATTGTCGTTATACCCCACTTCACCATATTCCGAGACCGTCCGTTCTTTACTCAACCAGTCACGGGCTACCTGCAAAACGGAGTTATGAGGATTTTATGAATTTAATAGAGATTCACCCGTGATATGAAGACCACTAGTGAAAAACATGTTTCACAGTTCACTTCGCGGAAAAATTCATCCGTGTTTTTCACCTAGAGTATCACGCCATTTCGCGTAAAACGGATGAAACTATTGAGAAACATTTCTCCCATCGTATTGATCTATTACATGATGAATTAAATTGTATAACGAAATTTCCATTTTTTCAGTGCCATTTCTCCGACATTACGCGAAATAGCAAATTTCACTCCAAGTGAAACGCGCGATACAAATCTTCACATCAGTAAACTTCTTACCGCTCTCTCGCCAACAGCCTCATCCGCAGACCTCGGCATGTCCGCTTGCGTCTTCGCCACTCCATCGCTCGACCACGGCACCTCAATAGGAGGCCCCGCTGTTTGAATTTCCGACAAATTCTCAATATTCTGCCGATACCTATTCACACAGGATCAGAAAATCATCCAGAAATCTCCAATGGGGGGAAACTCATTTTGAATTTTCCACGTATGGCTAGGAACACATTCTTCTATCAGTTTCCCATGTAAATGCCATCATCACATTTTTATCAAGCCTTAGGGGGCATGCACAGAATCCTTGCGAATCCTCCTTACGCTGATAGTCGCCATGCTCTCTCCTTTGGCATGACCATTACAATATCAGTAGCGCTACAGGTGCCGTCCTTCCCCCTTCGCTGCTTCTTCAACCCTACTATCTGTACTGCCATACCCGGCGTGGCCTTCGTAACTGATGGGCAACAACGTCATACCAATCATCGAGATTGTCAAAATTGAACTTATTAGTGGTTCACCAAAAAACTTTTATTAGAGTTTTTGCTAGTTTTTTTTATGAATCTTCATATAAGAGACATGAAAAAAACTAGGAATACAAAGAATAACCAAATGAAAAGGAGCCGAAATAAATGAATAGTAGATGAACGAATAGAAAATATGATACCCAAACTCTTCCAGGTAAGACAATCATGACATTTTTCATGATTTCCCCAAAAACACACGCTCTTAGGAGTGTGTGCTTGACGAAAAACACAGCAACACACAACACCCAAAACACACAACAACAACAATTGGCGCTCATATCTACTCTATCAGAATTGACTACTAGAGATATATACTATGATCGAATCGTCTCATCCTACTTTCAGCTTTGGTGCCCTTGTCTGCATCCCACATGCGTTCGACTTGCCCAAAAGCACTGCCCGCCACAAAAAAGCTGCCTTTCATCACAACACCATGCTTCACCAAACACAGCATAATGCGGCCCTCCGACATGTTGTTGGTCATGTCTATGATCACTAATGCTGCCGTTACAGGTAAGTTCACGTCGGTGAGGTAGTCATTCCCTAAAAAAACGACTATAAACTCGGAAAAAATTATGCCCTGACACTTATGGCATCGATAAAAAGCACTGAAACCATGCTAATTAGCGTCACCGCGCTACGAAATTCAAACATGCAACACTCGTTACTTTTCTTCGTGATCCTGTAGAACTGTGCAACCATTCCAGGCGTAATCGACGGTGCCGGTATCTGATCCGAATCTATTCCCGATATCACAATATCTCTACCATAAATCAACGAGCATCGTCGAAAATTTTCGGAAAAAAATCGAAAATTTTTTCCCTTCCACTAGAGATTTCCTTCATCCCTCATTGCGATCGAATCCGACCCTACATGATGCAATGGTAGCTCTTGCTGACTCTCGTTGAGGACCTCGTCAATGGACTGCTGCAGAGATGCTACCACCTAGTGTACAGACCAATCTCAGAATGGTCTTTGATTTCTCAAGACAAGTAATGGTAACTCTACTCAATATTTACACATTCACCACACACTCGATCTTCATGCAGAACAACCAGTGTTGGACTACAAATTCGCTTTCCTCGGTTAGCTCCAGGAATTTCCTCACTACACTAATTCATGTAGAACTGTACATGAACCAATAAGAATTTCCTATACTGTCCCCAGTTGACCATATGCATATTCACACAATTCTTTACAGCTGCGAATTAACTTACATCATTCACATTCGTGCTGTGTAAAGCGGATATAGCGACCGCTTTGCGGGCAGCATCAGAAAAGTCACTGCTGATCATCCCAGCTTCATACAGCTTAGCACACTGGTACCTACACCCACCTATAGACAATCACTAACACGGCAATACTCACGCAAGTTCATTCCTGACCAGTTCCACGTTGGCATACGGCAGGTCTATCTTGTTCAGAGCCTACAGCCACAGCGCAATGTGAATCTCGCTCGCCCGAAAATAAAGTCGTGCTTACAAATACAACTGGTACTTGAAACGCATCCGCTTGCATGAGGACCTCCTCAGTTTGAATATCAGCGCCGTTTCTGGATAGGAGGGGATATGCGATCGATGATGAAAGCGATTACTTACTCAACGGAGACGACCACTAACGCACAGTCGGCAACTTCAACAGCGCGCCCCCGGGAAGTCTCGAACGCTGCATGCCTGAAGTAGCGTGGAAAAATAAGCAACAATTATGTTTTAGCGACAATGTGAAATTTCTGCGAATTTGCGGAAAATTCTCCTTAATTTCTGGCCGAACTTGGAAATATATGTTCGCTTTTCTCAGCTGAGCTCAGGAGTTTCCACATGAATTCGGGTACAAAAACAAACAGAATTCTCCGGAATTTCCAACAAATATAGTTGACATGTGCATATTTTCCCACACCGCCCTCGAAGTGAACTGGACCCACCCAGGAGTGTCGATGAAAGTCATCCTGTCAGTGTCGAACGAAGCACTTCTCGTCCCTGCTTGTTGCGAGCCTTCAGGCAAGTCCATTGTGAACGCTCGGACCTGCAGCCATAGCGACATGTTGGGAAAAATGTTTGCTCTCCTCAGCTGAGCTGAGCAGTTTCCTCATAATGACAAGCGAAGTTTTCATAACGCGTTACCGATAGTATAGGTAGCACATTATGCAAATTTTCAGGGGGGGGGGGATTTCTCACGCACGTTCGTGCATTTCGAATTTACAATATCGTATATTTTCCCACACCTACCGATTGAGTGATTCGGCCCGGTTCCGTATCCACCACGTTGGTCCCGCGTAGTGCATCCAGAAGAGTAGTTTTACCATGATTAATATGCCCAACTACCACGACTACCGGTACCTGCACCACAAGAAAAACCACCAATTCATGAATCAAATCGCTTCCCTCAAGTGAACTCAGGAGTTTCCCTCACGATACAGCGCAGAAGTTTACACAAACCTACGGGAATTCTCCACAATTTCCTTTCTGTCACTACAGTAGTACACGTGCGAAAACCTATAATGTTCCCGAGTGAATGTGCCATACAGATTGTTATTTCTCAAAGTTGGATGAATCGTACTTGACCTTACACATTTCGTCTTGAGTCCCGACTTCACTGGTAGACTCTCAGAGTCCCACTCGGGCTCCATGTCGATCATCCTTGGCTCCATCCCAAACCTACATCACGGTGATTCTCATCAAATTAGAGATCATGTAACACTACTTGTACAATGAGCGAACTATATTGTCAAACGGGACGATAACTTTGCGTTTGCTCGTGGTTTCGAATTCTCGTCCTTCGTGGTCATTCCAATAGTACTTTTTCAAGTACTGCCTGAAGCGACTTACGAGAAAATAGAGACCGCTCAAGCTCCTCACCGGGCTCCACAAAGACTAAGTGCTGCTGAATAATCTATGGGCAACATCAAACGCAATTCTGAAGCACCCAGGTAGGGCGGAACTAAGATGACCTGAGGACGAGAGAGCGATCATTCACACATCCTCACCAGCTGACACTATTAGTGTATTAATATGAGTAATATGCGATAATGAATAACACATGTTATTATGTAATATTATAGTCGAGCCAGGATGAGCTCTCCCCAATTCTATACAAGAATTGAGGCCCATGGCAGGGTGGAGGTCCCAGTATTGAGTCCGACGTGAACGGATGATTAATCACAAAGACAAAACAGTGACCCCATCCCTATAAAGAACGGCAGGCGACCGGGACAGCGCAGCAGGACGATGCCGTTAATATACTGCCAAGTCTCGAACATACAGTATAATTCCAATAATATTTATTTAAATAAGCATTTCTGAGAGTTCGAGTATCAACTTTTGGGAACATCTACATATTACATACAGCTCTCCACGATAACGAGAAAAACTTAACTAGTAATTTCAAGAAAGTAAGGGAATCCGGAAGGCGTTCCTCACCTTATCCCGAGACTCTCGTCCTTTGACAATAGTGTCTCTGGCCGTTTTCCGTGCGAGAAATGCTGAGCCCTTCTTATGATAATGTCGTACACTCAGCCAAAACGGTGCTGTTGGTACTGTTTCCTGTAGACATGCCGATACGAACTCCCGTCGGATTATCATTTCAGGTAGCAAATCTACTACCAAGATTAAGTGTAACTCAACTAAAGAAATTGTCATAATAATCAGAAACTCAAATGTCACCATGGGCCGCTCACAGCACTAGTATTTGTTGTACCTACAAAACCAACTGCCCAATTCATTAAGTTCACTCCCTTTTCCCGACTCGAACGAGAGGAAACTTGAGCTCCACGTCTTCAATTTCTGTGGTTACCAGGGACACTATACCAATTTCTATGGACACTATACCACAGTGTGGTATAGTGTCCAAAACGAACAGAGGAACTAGCATATACGATGGAGAGTTCTCCCATAGATTCAAAATCCGTAATCATTCCTGGCTCATCACCGATTATGATCACCGCGTGAAAATAGAGCTCTTTTATCCCAGCCCGACTAGGAAAAACTGCAGCGAAGAAACTGAGTCCTGGTATGGACTCACGCTTCCAAGACAAAGAACATTATTCGGGCTCGCTGGCAAATTCGGCACAGTGGGAAGAAAAAACTCACTTCTTCTTTTTCATTCGCATAAACTTCCATCGTCGGAATTTCTTATTCGTCTCGACTGAAAAACATATTCATCTCCAGAGCTATACTCAGAGCCACTCACAGGTATGTATCGCTAAGGGCTGAGGGATATAGGTCGGCGCTCTCACTGCAGTCATAGTGCTAGTGACGACATTCAGCCGTGCGGCTTTGGTTCTTATAAACCACATAGTTTGAACTAAACCGAGGCTGTTAGTCAGACTCAACTCAAGAGAGAAACTGACTCTTCTTATTAAGCAGAAATAGATAAAGCTCTTCCCTAGGAAAGTCGCGAGGAACTGTGGGGCCGAGTATATTGCCCATCGAGTAAGTACCTGCGAGAGTAACCAGAGAAGCTACAACGGGGCTAGAGATGGGAAGCTGTGATGGATTTTGAATCTGAGCCCCATATTGTGATGGGCTGATTGCATTGTGCGTTTAGGAGAAACGCGATGGGAATAAGCTGAACGCAACTAACCGACAGAGGTCGCTTATCAATGCATTTGTTCGGCGAACTCAGGTGTACTAGTTCAGTCTGAGACTGGCAGTCTCAGTTCTTCCATGCCTTGGACAGTGGCATTCATAATCTACTTGAGCTTGTGATATCAGCTACGCTGTCATCTCTGATGGCGCCGGTGTCTAACAGGGCCTTGACAGACTAGAGTGCCTATCCAACCCGCTATACGTTAACCCTTTAGGGGTTCTTCTGACGGAGTTGGTCACCAGCTCATCACCGTGATGATGTCGATTTAGAAGCCATACATGTGTGGGACTCTCACAGTGAGAGTACCAGTCCTACAATCTCTCATCCTGCTAATTGGGAACGATTGAGAACTGCAGGGCTAATTGGGTTGCCCTGTTAACATTCTTAGCGGTATTTCTCCAGTGACGAAGACGATTTCTGCTCGGCTTTAGAAGCACAGAGACACACCACATATGACCTCCATATACATATAAACATGTAGAGGATGGCTGATCGGCTTGAGAAGGACAGAGGCACACCACATATGACCTCCATATACATATCACCGGACTCCGGTGATAGGCCTTTGCCCGAAAGCCTGCTCGAATAATGTCCGTTGCGATAGCAGGAAGTTTGGCTGCTGCGACGGAGAGTGCAGGTGATTGTGTTCAGGGAGAGTGAGTGTCGATTCGACACTGTCGAAGAAGCTCTGAGCGATCTTCTCTCCCTCGAATTATGGAAATCTTACCAGGAAATCTGGTTGAACAACTGTCGCGACCGGCAAACCGGCTGATGTCAATGGAGACAATGAAGGTCCCATGCCATACATTGTACTGGATTGTAGTGTCACGAAGAATCGCCTTGCGTCTGGGGTGCCGCTTCTCAACATCATGCGACTGTAATGTGAGGACTCCCTGCTGGGCCAGCAGTGCTGGCAGCGAGGCCCTGTCACAGGGCCCCCGCGCAAATATTCATTTTCACGCATTTTTATACATGGATGAAACCGTGAACTACACAACGTCAATAAATATTTTGAATTATCTTATCCGGAGGGATAAATACTAACATCCCTGTACTTACGCATTAGAGCCGATGTGTTCACAAATCCAGCGCAACTGTCACGTTCATCCATCTACTACGTTTGATTCTCTCCCTCCGAGCGCCTCTGTCAGAGTAAACATCCACTCTATCACGGTCCTCAAAAGCGGAACGCATTACCATTGTAACGAGAAAAACTCGTGCAACAAACCTGACTACTCGACCCTGGACTATCCCTCCAAAGATCTACAGTCAAACTCAACACCATTTATCAAATCAACAGCATTAGCATGACTTCGGGTACATGTAATCTTACATATATGTCTTAATTTACAATCACCGATGTGACCCGCCATATCTACTGCTCAATGTGGCTGATTGGTCCAATTGCTGGAGTAGGTTGTGTACCTAACCCCGGCGACAGTTCTACAAGGACGTGAGTACAGATTGCAGCCAAATAACCTCAGCAGCAATCCCCTCGAATCTCCAGGTGGACAGATCAACAAGCTCATGTATTTCCGCACTCCTCGCGCTACCACTATCCGCGTTGGTAATGATACGGCCTGAGATACGACGAATCCACAATGATTTACCAGCACTTAATCCACCAGGTGCACACTTGAAAAAAAACGACACCTGTGGGATTCGAACCCACGCGGGCAGAGCCCAACGGCTTAGCAGGCCGCCGCCTTAACCACTCGGCCAAAGTGTCACATAAAAATAGTGTACATTCATTCCTTCACGAGGATTCTTATTCTAGCAAAGTGTCAAGAACAGCAGTAACCCCCACTACTCATTTCCTTCAGCGCATCAGTTGCAGTCTTCGCACTAGGATCCTCCGAATCATAAACAGAAACACACAGCTGGCACGTCACGTCACTCTGCCGTCCCGATGGGAACACATCGATCCTACATCGGAGCAAATGACATTCAAAGAATTCACACAACAATACCTTCGTATGCTGATCCCCATGAGCCTCTGCAACGCCGCTCGAACTGCCTCACAGGTCACGTCGGACCCTGCCTGGGCGTCCGTATCGGCCCCTTCGTACGAGGTCACAGTAGCTCGCCACCAATCACCATGCCGAACAATGGTATCTGCCATGTTATGAATGCGCTAATACGTCCAGCTTGGGTAACCCAATATCACAGCCCGTATTCAGTGTGGGGGAATATGCACATGGTCAACTACATGTGCTGATAACAATGAGTAAATTCTGGGGAAATTTTAGGAATTTTTGTTGTTTCTATACACTTCACCCCTGATACCATATATTGCGATAGATATATGAGATGCAAATATGATAACAAAATATATACAAAAAAACCTATTAACTACAGGAGTAGCAATAAATGATATATAAGACCCCATCACGATAAAAACAATACAGTGCTATATTCAATATTCATATTAAAATTTAATTTATCGTAAATTCCCTTGACACAGTGACGAAACTCCTGAGCTCGGCCGAGATAACCAAACACGTTTGCCCACACCGCCCGTATTACTCCCACTGCTGGGGGCGAATACAGCACCGCCTCCTCCCGACAAGGTAGAGCCCGGCGGGGCGAGGACCCTGCGCTCTCTGAAGTACGGTGCACTATCTGGCGGAGGAGGTACTGTGCACCCTCTTGCTCGCCGAGTCCCCACCGTATAATAGATGTTCCTGTCAAGACCAGCTATCTGTAGCCCCAACCTCCCCCTGGTATTACCGGAATAATTCCTCAACGACTTGATCGGTTGGCCGACAAGGGTGAAGGTAGTCCAGTAGCAGACGACCCACAGCATCAGCACTAGGGTGGCCCCCGCCTTTACCAACCTCATCCACGCCTCGACCCCGACGAGGATGACCTTCACCCGCAGGCGGAGATGCTGCATTATACCAAGATGCGCAGACGCCTAGAGTAGCACTATCAACGAAGAACTGACCGCGATTCCTATCACCAGCGAGGCTTTGCCCAAGAGCAAATATCTGCTGCCGGAGAACTCGACACTCTTCACTTCTGTCAGCCGAGGAGTGACGAACCGACAATGGACTCAACCTACGAGAGTTCTCGATACTTGGAATAGACAGAAACTACTTCACCTCCGCTGTGGTGAACGATATCGGTTGGGCTCAACCGCGAGCGTTCGAGTCGGCGGCACTCCATACTGCTGCATGCCATGCTGTGGCTGGGCCCACCTGGGGCTGTTGGTTTGGTACGAACTAAGAGCAAACACATAGCGGAGCGACGCTCAACTTGGTTTCCTCGAGCAGCAGAATCCGTAGGTTGTATGAGGCAACTGGTGAAGGCCTTAGTACGCAAAAATGGTTTACTGTACATATTATGAAAGTCTACAGTAAACTTCCTAATCCCACAGTTAACGAAATACCGCAACAGCAGGGCGAGCAACGACAATCAACGACAGCAGTTCCCGGAACTAATACACTGAGGAGAGGGGTCAGAGTTTCACAATAAATCGACGAATATGTATTCACAAAAGCAACTAAGCGAACTAAGTAATGCCCACATGCACCCTCCCGAATTAGTACTAGGGTTGTCCTCTGTGGTTGCCCTCCTCTCCACTAGACCGCTCTACCGGTGGCCTGGGCTGCGGCGGCAACACCTCCATGTATCGCTCTCGGGGATGATTATTCTTGCTCGGCGACCACCAGCGATCGATCTGAAGTGTTCGGAGGGGAAAGTATGTGCCACACTTGCGAAGACTACCTTCACTTCGTGCCCGTATGGAGGCGGGCTTTGGTTTTGTCGAGGCATCTCCACTGCGGGAGGAGGGGGATAGCAAGAGTTACGGTCAAGAACTCCGTCGCGGGGACACTGAGGGAAAGTGGACCTAATGTGTATCTTGCTCGGTCGACCTCAAGATACCTGTGGGCCGTGCAAGTGCTTCACGCAGTTGCACCGTGTGCACCTCGGAACTGGTTGAGCGCTCGGGATGCCGCTTCGTACGTTAGGCGGGGAAACCACGTGAGGGCCAGACTCCATTACAACTACGAGAGACCCCCGGATCGATTCCCAGCAACGACACTCCCGGAAAATCTTCAGCCACCGACACGCTACGAGCGTACCGCTCTCATAGGGTCCTACGAGAACCTAAAGTGCAATCAGATTTCCAAATAGGCGAAGACTAGTAACCAGTTCAATTCAATTCCTTAGATTTCCTTCGAGATTTGCGCTGTCGATCGCGCGCGCCCAGATGAATGTGCACGCACGCGCAAAGGTAACTCGGTGATGAGTGGGGACTTATGATCTGTGTTGATGACATGAGTACTCACAACTTGATGTATCTTGAGGTCGACCGTGCAAGATACAAAGTAGGCCCGATACCATGACAGATCTTTTCTCTTGTTATTCTAATGTTCGCACCGCTTATACGCTCGAGCCCGTCGCCATCTATGCCCAAGTAAGGCGTCCCCTTGCACCTCCCCTTCCTCCTCAGCTGTTCACCTCCCTCTCTGCCGCGGCTACACCCCTCTCCCTCCCCACCTTATCCTCCTGCCCTCGCCCTTCCCCCTGATCGTGCCTACTATCCAATGCTCTTCTCAGGTGAAGGCGGCCAACCACGCCAAGTTGAATTTATGCGTCATTTCAGATTCCTCCAGAGTAACACAGTCGTCACCTTTCCCAGAATGTCCCCCTTATGCAGGCGCGTCTTTGCTCGAGTAAGTGCCTTCAGTAGTGTGGGAATAAATTTTCGCTTTCCTCATCAATTTCCCTACAAAATCGATTAGTGGGGTAGCCTCTTACACTCTCATCTCGCGCACCGCGTTGGGAACACCAATTCGAGTGTCATGGCCCTCCTCGCTGCCGAGTGTACAGGAGGAACCTTCAAAAATTTCCTCTGAATTTTCGCAAATGCCACCAACACATGTAGTTGACCATGTGCATATTCTCCCACACCGATTATCAGTTCGTGCCACTCGATCGAATCGTTTCACCATCCGTGCGAATTCACACGACATTGACGGAGTCTTTGCAGGGGAGCTCGTACATAAAGCGTATGAAGAATGTCAGCAACATGCGATAGAGTTTTCTGCAAACTCCTCCGAAAATGTCGCTTGTCACGCGTGTTGTCATCAACAAATTTTCTATCACAGGAAAAGTCGACGCGGCTCGAAGTAGTGATGAACTCCATTTCTGTTAAAAGGTAACACGCTCGTTTCTGCAGCTGATGTTGCCGTCAGTAGCGAGGCTTCCCGCCTTCGCAAAGGCAATTTCTGGTCAATATTGGGAGTCGCGTTACGCCCAGTCTTTGTGCCTTTACATCTCTAGAAGAGATGTCACGCAGTAGTCGAGGTTAAACTCCCCCACACCCAGTTTGAGTCGTCATGGCTCTCAATGATACCAAAGTCTTGGAGCTCTTCAGTGGCATTGGAGGCATGCGCTGTGCTCTGGCCTCAGCAGGCTTGATCATGTACTATGGGCTAGCTCGGAGTAGTCTCACATCATATCCTAGGTCCTCGAAAATAACAGCAGTCGATGTCAACACGGAGTCCAATAAGGTGTACGCAAGGAGCTATGGAGATTCACCGATTGCTAAGAATATTGCATCGGCTGGTAGTAAGGCGGTTTTGTACGAGAGGTTTGGGTGCTCCTATCGCCGTCACGAGAATACTAGTCTCACTCGTTTTACGTGAAGTGGCGTAATTCTCTGTGAAAAACGCAATACTCGCGGTGATATGCAGTAGTCGTGAAATACGTTTTTCATATCACTAGGGTGAAACTCCACTAATTTTTCAGGTGTCAAGTGGTTCGACTCGATGGCTGCCGACATGTGGACGTTGAGTCCTCCTTGCCAGCCTTATACACGACAGGGGAAGCAACAAGATTCGGAGGACTGTCGGGCGACCGCACTCGGAAGAATCACACAGGTCGCTGGTGAACGCTGTACTAAGACAACGAATTTGATCATGTTAGGTTCTTTGTGAGATGAAGACTCCTCCCCGGGTTATTTTGCTCGAAAACGTCGTCCACTTTGAAAAATCTGCATCGCTCCGTCAACTTCTGAAAGCATTGCAGAAAATTGGAGGCTATCATTGGCGCGGTTTTATGCTCAATCCGATGCAGTTTGGTTTTCCAAATTCTCGCACGAGATTTTATTTGGTCGCTATTCGCGGTGAATCGGCGTTTTCGAAACTCCCGTATATCACGACGGAAAATGCCGACGCTCTGTCACTGACAGTATACAAGAACATTCCCTGTGTTCACTGCAAGGAGACTTCACTGAGAATCGTGTCTAAGGAGACGGTGGATCCCATTCGAGACGAGGATGGCTTCGAGTTGGTCATGGCTGACCTCGACTGTAATTGTCAGTACACTTCACGGGAAATCGGGCAGTTTCTCGATCACTCATCGGGCACTCTATGTGACGTGCCAGAGTCTACGTTGGAGAAACCCTCGAGCTTTTGCTTCGACATTGTGGCTCCGAAGTCGCTTCAATCGATGTGCTTCACGAAGGCTTACAGGAAATTTCACAACGGCACCGGTAGCGTCCTGCTGAAATCAGAAACGCCCAGAAAACCTGACGCCTGGGATGATATGAATCGGCCGCATTTCCACGACCTCAAGAGTATGACCGCTCTGGCTGGTCAGCTGCGGTATTTCACGCCAAGTGAAATCGCGCGGCTTCAAGGTTTCCCGTTGAAGTCTGATGGTAGCCGCTGGCGACCAGCGCTGTGCTCCAGACACGAGGAGTCGATTGAGCCTAAGGAGAAGCGGGTTAAGACTGGCACCTACGAGACGACAGCACTTTGCACTGACGTGGAAGAGTTGGAGATTCCGGAGAGGGCTCTGGTGGGCATGTTGGGGAACTCACTTAATCCCGAGGTAGTTAGCCGGATCATCGATGTCTGTGAAATTGGTGATTTCCTGGCGCGCGAAAAAGATTGAAAATCCGCTGGAGAGGTGATATTATTATTACTAGAAGGCTTAAAGGGGAGAAGAGAAGGCCAATGGCTCGCTATGGTTACTACGTTTCTTCACAAGTACTGCATTTAGTTGGCGAACAGAATTTCTATGTGATACAAAAAGTGTCTCTCAGGATCCAGGGTTGAGTGCTAGCGGAATGACTCCGGGCATTATGTCCGCATCGGACGCAATTTTCGAATGGACTTCACAGTGTTGGAAAAAATGTACGCTTTCTTCAGCTGAGCTCAAGAGTTTTCTCAGTTATAGAAGCTTACGAGAGAATTCGGGTTGTACAAAAACCAACAAGAATTCCCCAGAATTTCCACATTGCCAATATTTTTCAACACAGGCTTCACCCGCCTCTTGGAGTACTCATTGATTATTCGAGGCCTCACTACAAGTGAGCGCAGACTGTGCTCGCTATATATGAGTGGCTACTTCATCAGTAGTGGTGCTCAGCGAGTTGTTGATGATGTCCAAAAAGCAGTCGCCCTACACCGTAAAGCAGTTCCTGAACCAGAAGAAGAATGCCTTGACGAAAGCTGACAAGTCGTCCAAGGGCTCCTGGGATGCGGCGACAATACCTCTTTGTGATCTCATCAATTCCAGTGATGATTACTATACCACTAGCAGCTGCAGTGGGCGGGTCCAGGTGAGCTCCGAGTATACGCGTTAGGTCAACTCCTGCTGTCCAGGTCTGGGCCGGAGAGTCAACACAGAGTAAAACCGATGGGCATTTTATGCACCGATACGGCATTTCTCACGACTACGTCCCTTCTGATTACCTACACAATCTGCCAACACCCGAAGAGGAACCCTTCCTGTGGCTTAAGGTAGTAGGGTATCCAAAATCTTCGCTGTGCGCAGCCTTTGTCATCAGTTCGAGCCGATCATTCTTCATGTCGCCTGCAGTTCTCTGGAGACTGCGATGAAACTCGTTAGAGGTTTCCGCACTGTTCTACCTCTTAGTATGATACGCAGCATTCAGGTAGGGGAGAAGGCTATAAGGCTAAGTCATATATCAATAAGCTCAGGCGAGCTCCCCTGAAGACTGTAAGAAGGTCCTCATTGCTGTTGAAGGGGAGGATCGCATCGATGCTCCCATTCGAGTCCAAGGCCAGGACCTGTAGGACATACCACACTTTTGTCGAATTACTGTCATTACTACATACTGTTGGAAAATATGATTGCTTCCCTCGACCGAGCTCAAGAATTTCCTCATATGCGATTCCGGGTAGAAGTGTATAAAACCACCGAAAATTTTCTCAAAATTTTCATACACATTTAGTCGAGCATGTGCATATTTTCCAACGACAGATACACCGGTCCAGCAGCGGACTGGTTGGTCAAGGCAGCCAACGAGAAATTGCGGAGGAACTTTGAACGCATTGACGAAGTGACCGAGGCCGTGAAGAAGGTCTTGGAAGGCGTGGACATGCCCACTGGCGAAGACTTTACAGCTTCTGATTAAACCATCTTGATGCAAACGATAGTTTCTCCACAAAGTGTAGCCTTAGTTTTGCAGTTAATCCGCCGCGTTATCGATCTTCATGTCTACAGCATTTCTGGGTCAAATTAATTTTCTGCTGACAAATTCAATTTTTTTACCCATGGCAATTAGTTAGACCTGGAAATGCTGTAGAAATCATTAGTCTACTCGTTTTTGCCTTAGCGATGAAAGATTCCCAAGCCGTTGCTGTTGTATCACTGTGTAGGGGTGAAAAACATCCGCCGATCAGTTGACAGTTGGTCGGTAGTGTGGAAGAGGACCAAACGCTGTGAACCCTCCCAGGGTCTTCCCTTGGGCTCTGGGTTCACAGATCATGTTCGGTCACACTAACAATGTAATATAGTGAGAAAGAAGAGATAAGGCAACTGATTCATCTCATATTATCACTGACTTCCAGAACTTGGGTTGAACCAACCTATACATAAACTTCAATGGACTTACTCTCGAGCAAAACCTCCACTGAAGACCTAATTCGGAAATCTAATCAACGCCATTGAGTCAACGGCTCAAAATATTAAAATATTCATATATTTTTGTTCCTACATAAGTGATACCCTCACACACGAAATCTCACAACCTGAGTCGCAGTAATAACAAAGAAATCGAAAAAATACTGTATGTTCTATTATTTTGTGAGGGGGTTTATGAAGTTCGAAAGTATTGGGAAGAAGAAACACTTGATAACACAGCTCCACTCCCGAAGTGAATCCCTGGTCATCTCTCAGTCATGGGCATATATATGTAAACATGTATGTGCTAATGGTGGAGCTCCTGGCGCTCTTGAAGAGCTCATCACTCGAAATAGAGTAGATTTTATCAGTAACATATAGGCTTCCACCAGATCCTCCTTGACATCATGAAAACTTCAAGGGGGATTTACCCCACAATTAGCCCGTGGAGTGGGACGACCATTCGCACAACGAACTTCAGCGAAACCGAGGTAGACGAGATTTCGGAAAATTTCGGCTGATCGAATCTGGAAATGTTCACCTTGATGGTCGTCACCCGTTGGACCAACAATAACACTAGCCAGACGACTGTTTGGAGGAATAGACTGAATATAGTAGCAGTAGAACAGCATCCAACTAGCCATACCTAGAAGGGAGATCAGATTGGGCAGACAGCAATGTGGGAATATATATTCGGTTTCCTCAACTTCTTCACTGCATTATGAGAATTCACACACGACTTGGGCAGGAGAAATACGATAATTCCTGTAACAATTTCCATATTTTTACCAACACATGCAGTTGAACATACGCGTAAATTCCACATTACACAACAAATGGACGATAGAGTAATCTCTGTCCACTAGCAAACATGCAAACATCAGCAAATCTATGTGATTATCCCCTCAAACTTCCCCCAGCCACGAAATCATCGAGTTGGATGCGTTAAAGAAAGTAAACAACTGCAGGCCTGCCTCCCCCCCGACGTTCTGTTGGCTGTGGAATATCCCAACACTCACGCCGAGTAGGAGATTCTAAGAGACCCAAAATACGCTGGGTACCCTCTTTCGCTGAGCGTTGGAGTTTCATCACTCGTTTTACGTGAAAAATCCGCGCGGTGATATGCAGTACTCGTGAAGTATTTTCCATATCACTAGGGTGAAACTCCATTGTATCATTGATAGGGCGCAATATATTTCACATTCAAGTTTTGTCTCCAGATCTTTCTGGAGCTCCCCAGAATACCAAGCCATGTGAAGCGTCCATTCCGCCGGAGCAGAATTGACACTGTAACGCAGCACAGGAGGCAGTGGGGAAATACTGTTGATACTAATGATCTTCACATCCAACTGGTTTCAACTCCACGGTGTTTAGTGTTTAAGACTCTACCAGCTGGACCCTAAAGTCTGGGCGATCTCGATAGTAGGAGTAATCCATCTCTGATAATCCCACTTGCCAGAAAGAACAACCTGAAACGAAAAAATGGCGGAGCGAAGCAAGAGGCGGAAGATACCTCGTTGGAGATTTTATATCCCTCAGCTGTGATAGTCGCGAACTTGACCTTATTGGAGCAATAGCAATCACGGTAGTACAACACATTCATACCTAGACCATTGGTGATCATAAATCAGCACGCATGCACAAAGATACTATTACATTCCTCCAACATCTCTCTGGCCTCTGCCTCGGACATATCATTACGATGCTTACGGCGCATGATCGGGATCGCTAGATGCTGACCGAAACCTGAGGAGAATCGCCTGTTGCGACGCATATTGAAGTTTCACCTGTTTTACGTAAGGTGGCGGAAAACCCGATATGCAGTGAGAATCGTAAAATATGTTTTTCATTACACGAATGAAGTTATATTCATAAAGACTAGCAACAGTCTCAGTGGTAGATAAAAGCCTTGTATGATCACCTGTTGCCACAATGTCCTCTTGAAAGAAAGTTCCGTAGAGGTCAACAGTAGCGAGGTAATAAGGCTCCTCGCTGCTGCCCTTCTTGTTGATACCACCAATGACCACATTGTTGTAAAGTGGATCCATCTTACCGCGTTTCTGATAGTATATACGACTGATATACTGTGCCCATTCCGAGGGGCCACGCCTGAAATGAGATAGACCTCCTCCGGACCTATTCCGTATCTTTCAGTCGGCAACCTATGATACCACTTACTCGGTTCCATCATCACAGAGCCAGTCCTGGTTTTCAAGATCCTGTAGATTATCACTCAGATACCTACAAAGATTTCCGACCTCAAATGAATCTTTCTCAGTCAACCTCAAGATTCTTACTGAAAATCCGAAATCTCACCCGAAGCAGCCACGAGGGTATTACTGCCGACCTGAAATACCACACCATGGACAACTCAGGACGGTGCGCACAGCGAGGAATCATCCAGGAATCTCCAATGGTCCCGGGCGGGAACTCATTTCCACGGATGGCTAGGAACGCATTCTTCAATCAGTTTCCCATGTGAATGTCATCATCATATTAGGAACATTTCCCCATTGTTATTAAACCCTGAGTGATGCTATTTCTCAGAGGTAAATAGGTCCCTGGCGAGCCCAGTAGCTCTAAGATCAAATGCTCCTACCTTGATAACTCTGTCAACTCCCGTGAATCTCGCAGAGCTGCCGTAGCTGGCCAAAGTGTCATAGCACATCATAATACCATCCTTATACCTACATCAATGAGAAAATGATACGAAACATGAATCGCTTCGCTCCGCCTCACTTCACGGCCAAAACTGAAGCTCCAGTGACATAAGGCTGAAGAGTTCGCTGTTGTCCCGACATGAGAATTCAAAATCACCGAAATGAAGAAACTGCTGCACAAAGTGTGGGAAAATATGCACATGGTCAACTACATATGTTGGTGAGAATATCAAAATTCTGAGGAAATTTTGCAATACTTTTAACTGAATTCACTTTAGTGAATTTTTTTCACTTTGCACTTTTTTTTTCATACTTTTAGTGAATTTTATCAAAATTCTGAATTCTATAACTAGTGAAGGAACTCCTCCTGAGCTCAGCTGAGAAAAGCCAACATATATTCCTACTCCAACTACTACTACTACTACTACTACTACTACTACTACTACTACTACTACAACTGCTACGGCTAAGTCGAGATCCAACACGCTCTCATAGAAACAATATCACTCGTGTAAAAATAGCAGTATACCAACGTGAAGTCAAATGTCATCATCCTTTCCTATTAACCTCATACACTCCTCATACCCCAACGGCTCCATCGATACCCCCTCTGACGGTACGCACATCTCATGATTGATCCTCACCTGAAACGTAACAAAATGAAATTTCCAAACTGTTATTGTGAATATTATAACTGCTAGATACGTAAGGTTTCGATTCGCTCTGTGAAACGCCCTATTAAAAACCCAATGAACTGAGTCCTAGTCGTCTGTAGTTTCTATAACTGCATTGTACAGAGCCCCCAAGTGCTCTCGAGAATCAGAAGGTGGAAGCGACTCCACGAAAATTCAAGCGCGGCAATTTTCGGTTATAGTATTACCGCTAATGCCAGATGATCAGCGCTGATCTCTCGATATTGTGTCCGCATAAACTGAGCTTTAATTGGATACAACGCTTGTATCAGTCGTTCCTTCACCGACGATGAGGAGGAGGTACTCACTGCTGGCGGGGCCTCTGAAGAACATACTGCTATAATACCAGCAAGAGGCCAACTCACCGCATTGATCAGAAGGTTCCCCTGTGATCAAGGCGGGCTTGAATAGCGATACTCGAGTACCCAAAGACTTCAGCACCTCGGAAGTCTCGATTCTGTACCTGACGACCACTTGACACTAGGTGAACTGACACTGCTAGGGACCATAGACTAGGGCCTCTACTGAAACGTGATATATAAATATGGTAGAATGAGATTTAACAAACATTGCCATGGAATTTGCTCATTATCCGTATCCAATGAAACCCAGATGGTGCACACATATCACCGTATTGGTCATCGAGTTTAGAGATATACAATATTGAATGTATTCGTGTGGTAGAGCCCCTTACTCGAGAAGGCCTTTAGCCTCTCTGAAGTTGCCGGGCATTGCGTCGTCACTAGTCGTCTTGTTGCTGTAATTGGCACTAACGTGGCTCATGAGAGCCACATGGGAAGCGCCTGAGGGAAGATAATTTCAATGAAGAGGTGCCGGGAGACTACCGAGTTGTTGGGCGGCGGTTTCGGCGAAACTCAAATTGGTAGCGACGTCAAGGCGGAAGAGGTCTGCAGGGCTTGCTGAACCGTACCTAGTGATGGATTAGAACCCACGACCACATGGTATGGAGATGAGAATCCCACCATTAGACCAATCCGTACCTGCCTCCTCTAGCTCCAAGAGCGGAGACCGCAAGCTCAGCGCCTGTTCCATACTCCTTCAAAGCGGCCGGCAAATCCGACAAGTCCTCAGCAATGTCAATTGTTTTCAATTTAGACCTACCATATGGATTCCCTCATACGAGCCCTCCTAGAGTACTTTGCTCCAGCGTTGCCCATCTTAGTGGTGATGAAGTTGTTGAGCCTCTCAGCATGCCCGGGTCGGCCTATGGAGACCAGCCGGCTACCTACCAATGTGATATATTCACTACGGACCAACTGCTGGCTTACACAAAGGGGACAGGAGGAAGCTTCGGACTAAGTGGCTTCCAAGGCGGCCCGTCCCACCGATCAGCACTGCTGTGTACTCGCGGTAAAGTGGCGAAGACATCACGGAAGAGCACAGCACCTCGGCCGAGATCATCGCAACTGTGGTAAATCGATTAGATGGGCGTGCGCTTTTTACACGGACGACGATTTGTAAAGGAGAAGGATTCATTAGGTGTAGTTTGTTCGCTCATGCTGGGGTTGGAGGATGGTCTCGTCCTACTCCAACAGGCGTGGGACACCTTTTGGCAGGTTGATGTAAGGCATATGCTCGATGGGTTCATAGTAGACATATGTTGTTCAGCCTGGTGGTCTGGCAAGTTACCCTCTAGTGCCCCCAGTGTCGGTACCCATCCAGCTAGGGATGATGCCGACTGCTGCTCCTCTAGTGGGAGCTGCTGCTCTTGCGGTAAACAACAGCTTTACTATTGAGTTTTACTATTCCTCTCCAGAGTGGCCTTGGAAGGGACGATGCCACCTCGAGGGACTTTTTCGGCGAGGGTGAGTGGCTGCACGTAGAGGTGTTTGTGGCCTGCTTCACCTCGCAGGGCACTTTATATCAACAATCCTATTAAGATATAATCTATATATTTAATTTGAATGGACGCAATAACAGTGGAGTTTCACCCGTTTTACGTGAAGTGGCGTAAAACTCGGTGTAAAACGAGTTTTACTTGCCTGTAGTAGTCGTGAAATATGTTTTTCACTAGTGTTTTTCATATCACGGTCGTGAAACCTCAGTATATTATATTTGATATAATGGAGTTTCACTTGTTTTACGTGAAGTGGCGTAGAACTCGGTGAAAAACGCGATATTCGCGGTGATATGCAGTAGTCGTGAAATATATCTTTCACTGGTGTTTTTAATATCACTAGGGTGAAATTTCAATATTACATCCTCACCAATTTCAGACAAGTTCCGTCTACAGTCTAGAAATTCTGATTGACTTTCTCTCTCCGCCGGAGAGTCTCCGGTTTGCCTTTCCAGTGTGGGGATATATGTGTGGTTTTTTCAGTTTGACCGGAGTATGAAAACCCCAATAATTTCCCCAAATTTTCTCGTGATTTTCATTATTTTACCTAACACATGTAATTGACTATGTGCACATATTGCCTCCCCTCCAGGTCCCAGGAGGACTTCGTCGTCGAGTAGTGGTGTTGGTCGCGTCGGTGGCGGCGGCGGCGTGCCAGTGAATATCGCGACCAAGAGTGGTGGATCAATGGAGCCTATGGATGAGGATGAGCACTACCAAGGAGGTCACAAGATCAACTCTGGCAGATCTAGGAAATTCCTAGAGTATTTATGTCGCCTTATGAACCGACCCCAACCCCACGTGTAGGTGGCTGCCCACTATCATGACAGGAGTCAGCTTATTCGACACCTCCCTGCTGGTCGCTACTATCCGAGGCTTTGGGATTCCCTGTGACGTCCCTTTGTTGGCTTGGGCGATAGGTGTGCTGACGCCGGCAATGCCCTTAGTGTGATCGTACCTGTTCAGTGGGGCTCTTGTTGGGCTGGCCGGCTACCTTCCTGGTCTACTCCTATGGTCGTGAAGAGGGATTCAAGTAAAACTGCTGTGCTTCGCTCCGTCGGGTTATGTCTGCTACCCTCAGAGGTGCTTTTATTCTGGAGCTGTTGCTCTTGGCAGGCTCCTTCTGTTGGCTGTGTACAGGTAGGGTTGGTGATACTACAGAATGTTGTTTGTCTACGACCCCTTATCAGGCTTGGTTTGGGTGAACACCTCGATCACTTGCATTGACACGTCACCGCTACTATGGTGGACGGTCTTTGTGAAGTAAGTGTGAAAATAATCTCCTCCAACACTGCACGTGGTCAGCTCGATCACCAGCCTGTCGATCACAAGTACTATTATGTTCTGCATGGTTGTTACTACGGTGAGTTGCATAGTCGTTGTTTTCTCGCTAAACTACTCGTAGGTTATATCATTGCTCTTTGGTGGTGGAGGCGGTGGAGGCAGACAGTGATCGCCTGATATGCATACTCGTGAGTGTTGGAATATTATAATTGATGTTCTCAGCTGAGCTCGGGAACTTCATTACTAATTATGGGAGTTTATATGTGAATCGGGGTGGAAATTTACAGAAATCAAAAATAATCTCTGGAAATTTCCTCAGAATTTTCATATCATCGCCACCAAATGCGTATATTCTCTCACAGTGCAATTGACTTGTCACTCGTACTCGCGTCGCTCATATGTGTCCTAATTCAGGTTAGCAGCGTAGAGGAAGAGCTCTCGATCCCTGTATGTTGCTGTCCTCATCAATTTTCTTGAGATGCCTCGGTTTGCTATTTGACAGTGTAGTCTTATTAGATTTAGTTCATTTACGATATGCTAGTCTTGAGGTCTGTCTAGATAAACTGACGGACTTCGGCTAGTAATGTTGGTGTATTGATTTAATAGAATGGGATCTGTTGGTAGGGCTGATGGCTACTCGAAATAGTGAGGAAGTAGACAATCAGTTGGTATTGAGGGCGACCTTATGCACTTGCTGGGGTTTGAACCATGGTGTAAGGCAGAAGAGTCAGCGATGATACCGTTAGGCTGTTGAATCGTATATATATCGACATGATTGAATATTGTATGGATTTCTGACTTAATATTGAGTGTTTTGTTGGTGCAAGTTGGTGAGTATTTGAGAACGCAGTTTGGGAGGGGTTCGTTCGCCTTAGCATATAGGAGTCTGTGCGTGCTAAAGTAGGTCGGAGTAGAATTCTAACATTTCTAACAAGATGGCGGATGGATGCAGGGGAAGCATCTATGTGGTATAACTACTATCAATTCCCACTTGCGTGTGAATGCTGTAAATATGTGGTAAAATATGCAAATGGTTAACCACATGTGTTGGTGAGAAAATGAAAATTCTGAGAGGAAACTTGTCGTATATATTCTCCCAATTCGTATGTAGAATTGGCGAGGCAAATATTGAGCTCAGCTGAGGAGGGCGAACATTTCTTTGCAGCACTGGTGTGGCGAAAATGTGAAGAGTCGTGTGGACCCGAAGTATCACGGGGGTCGTGGGATTCGGCTACGGCTGGTATGTTGTATACGAAGTATAGGACTCCTCTAAGAATAACAGCTATGGCATTTGGCTACGCTATGGGAGTTTTAAATTACTGTATACCACATTGTCAAAGGTATATTGATAGAGCACTTGTTGATCTGAAGGGAAGTGCTCGATTGTATTTTCGAACATGGAGAAATGATGAACGGTGGAGTGCATTGTTAGGGCATTGCTAGGCGGGTGAGAAATGTCCATGTCCTATTGTGTTTCCGAATGTAGGGAAGGTGTGACACCAAGATTGTGTGTCACCACTGTTAGCCATGTCTCCACCAAAGCACAAGGCGTCATTGCATCATAACAGCAACGACGAGCTCACTGTATGGTGTACGGACTTCATCAGGCTACTACAAGAGGAGGACGGGGATGGCATTAGGCGCCACTTAGCTGATGCGAATACGAGGCTGGGTAGTAGTAATAGTTGGGGAGCATGTCAAGGATTCTAGTTGGTAGTAGTGTCGATAGCTCAAGTCGTGATCTCGGCTGTTGGAGGAGGTCAATCACTTCTTCGGAACACACGTATTAATGTAATCGTGAGATTTCCTGTGGTTGGACACTTTTATCGTTTTACGTGAAGTGGCGTAATACTCTGTTAAAAAGGCGATACTCGCGGTGATATGCAGTGGTTGTGAAATATATTTCTCACTGGTGTTTTTCATATCACTAGGGTGAAGTTCCAATATAGGTTCAGACAACTGCCTGAATAGAGCCGACTCAGCCATTCAGCGTGTGGTCACCACAACTCTGACCAAACAGGGAGCACAGATTTGCATGTGGGGCAAGTTCCTGCAACCTTACCTGTTGCATCTCAAGGCCCGACGAAACCATGACTGGGTGAGTAGTGAGGGATACTATCCTCCCCGATTTTGGATTTATCAGGCACTAGCATTGGAGAATCTAGTGAGCTCAGTGAGGGCCTACACGGAGCTTTACGTCAACAGTGAGTTGCTGTCCATCATGGAGGAAGTAGGTTGGGGCTTCGACTGGAGTCTATGTTAGTAGTGCTAGTATTGGAACCTCGCACGATATGAAGGTGAAACCTGGAAGCTCACCCGAATTCCCGAAGGGAATATTCACTGTTTTATTGGTCTGTCAGAAGTGTTTTTTATTCTTTCTAGTTCTGTGAAATTTAAAGTTATTAAAATCTGTTTTTACCAGCTCTTTATGTGAAGTAGCCCTATAAGCCAAGTCATCTCGTTGACCGGGTGCTCCCAGTAAAGTCTTAGTCTCCTTTCGTAACACTCTGTGAATTAGTATGTATGCAGGGAGGGTGAATACATCAGTGTTGTTGTTGCATCTTGAGAATAATCATCAGCAGAAGTGGAAAAGGAAACGACCTCTCCAGTGAGGTCCGATTCACACATAACTTTGCTATAATTCGTTCCAGCCGGTCTTCGCTTCACGTCTATTGAGCAAGTCTCAGGCTGGTGGACTTTTTGGCGTGAAAATTGGTATATCAAAAGATTGGAATTTTTTATTTTCAAAGAAGTATTCATAACTGGTCAAAAAAGAAAAATTATTTTTGCGTAGTTTCGACTTGCACTGAAGTTTATGAAACTTATTCTCTGGTTTTGTTTTCAGTCCTCAGAAGATCTTCAAGATGTTTATTTCACCTCTGGTGACTCCTTTGCATGGTTCGTCCCACCCTTCATAGAAGTTACCTCCCAATCACGGCACCTAGCAATATACATGGACAACGCCAGTGATCAGCACCGATGGTGTATGAAGATGGTTGAAGTCGCTCGTGAGCTCTTTCCGAAGCTGTTGAAGGAACGTCGGAGGAAAATGACGGGGGCATGTTGGCTGTCGAGTGAGCTACTACGACTATTCCAGAGGCTCGATCAAGTTGCACTGTGTGGTCCGATATTGGCGTCGATTCAGCAACAGTATAAGGCGTATTTCAAACCTGAGGTGCTGCCTAAGTCGGTCGCTGTAACGCTGTATTTTCACTGGGGGAAGTATTTAGTGACAGAGCAGAAATTTGGTGAAGCTACTGAGCGGTTGAATTGGGCGTTGGAGAACTGCTGTGAGGAGCATAGGAGTAATAGGAGACGAATTGCACAGTATTTGATACCGTGTAATTTGCTGGCGCGCGGTTTTCTCCCGAGTGAGAGCATGTTGAGGGAGTACGGCCTGGAGGGGGAGTATGGACGCATACTGCATGCTGTCCGGGTTGGCAATATTAGAGAGTAAAAATGCCACTTGTGGGGATCGAACCTGGGACCTCCTTATCAGGTATCAAATCTGCCTCGAGCACAACACTGATGAGTATGTGAAGGCTGGGACGTATATGGTGATGGAGAAATTGCTGGTGAGATGACGCTATATCGAGAGATTTGATATCTTGCATCTATTTCAGTTGGTGTTATATAGGAACCTTGCCAAGCGTGTTTACTTGATAGTAGATCCCGCCTCGTGTGCATATAAACTGGACTTGGAATATTTCGAGATTGGTACGTCGGCCTCGAGTATTACTGGTCCGTTATGGTGTTGATCATTAGCCTGGCAAGTTGCCTCTGCTAAGCCCTCGGAAGGTGGCGAGTCCTCCAATGTTAGTGTAGCTAGTAGCTCCCCTATGAGTGTGGAGAGCGAGGATCATCAACTACATAGGCCTGATGCTGACGAGGTCCAGTGTGCTCTAGCCGGACTCATATACATACAAGCGATCAAGGTGGGGAGAGGCGTCCTTTGAAATTATCATCTTTGTGTCGGAATTGTATCAATGCTATGGTCACTAGTATGTATTTGATAGGACAAGATGAAACAGTCCCACCGTGTGAAGTCGATGGCAATGTGTGATTCATGCATCAACTGGTGTAAAGCCAAGTGCGACTGAGCTAGCAGAGTCTTTGGAGGAATATATGTTCGCTTTCCTCAGCTGAGCTCAGCAGGGTTTTATCATTTACTATAGAAGTTAACATACGGGTAGAAGTGTGCGGAAAACAAGAAAAAATTTCCTGAAATTTTCCGCAAAATTTTCAGTGTCACCAGCACATGTTGATGGTGATGGTGGAAGAACACACATTCAATATCGTATATCTATTTTAGGGTTACCTGTCGTACGAGCATAAGAAGTTCGTCTTCTCCAAGCAGAATGCCTTCCCTCCTATCGATAAGTGGAAGTGGTGATTGCTATAATGAACGACGTTTCGCGTGACTATAGGACTGGTGTTGGATAAACAATTGACAATCAGGGTCAAGGCTTCATCTGAGTTATAGCTCCCGTGTGTTGACATATTTCTACCGGAGAAATGGTCACATTGTTACGATAAAGTACGTGTGTCGGTGATGAAATGAAAAATTCATTATTGGTTTCTGTACACTAATACCCGAAGTTATGCAGTGATCGTTCTAGTGTTCCTCTCTTGTACGCTTTGTGCATGCGGTCTACACAGTGTTGTTGGAAAATATGCACATGGTCAAGTGAAATTTTTTTGAGGAAATATTTTAGGAAACTCTCGTTGGTTTTTGTACAACTCTATAGAGGTCAGCTGAGGAAAGCAAACATTTATTTCTGCAACACTGGTTGCTGTAGTCCCCATTTTTGTGAATGATCTATAATGGATACGGTTTAGTAGTCCGGCAGTGCAGCCCCCCACTGTACAGCTCTATACGACGGCACTTCAGTGCTGTACCTAGATTTGACCACTACGCGGAATTGGGTGTTCATCGGCATTCCTCTGATAAGGAGGTTAGAGAGGCCTATTTAAAGGCTGTGAAACAACACCATCCTGATGCTGGAGGCAACCATGATAAATTCGTTCGAGTGAGAATATCTGTTTTGGGAGGTTGTGCAGTGAAATTAATAATGGTGAAGTAATTTGTGAGCCGAAATACGACTTCTAGTGTATGCTACGTGTTCGCTTTGGGGGTTAATGTAAGGCACTAGGGGAGCTATTTTGGTGGGAAACTTCGGCACCTTGTGGAGCGTTTTTTGACGACTCGGCTAGAGCAGGAAACTCGGAAACCTGATAAAGTGAAATGTGTGTATCGTTGGTCTCGCATACTCTAAACACTCTCGAGCTATTGCATATGGTGGTGAATCAGGTGCAACAGGCCTATGAACACATTAATAGGGATAAGAAGGATGGCGTGCCGAAGTCGACAAATACCACATCGTAGCATCTGGCCTGACCCGAAGTCGCTATCCTATATCGATTCATTTCAGGTCTACATCTTCCTCATCATCGTCTTCCTCCTATTCCTATCCGAATAGTGGTGGCTCTGGGTTCGGTGGCTCTGGAGGCTTTGGCGGCTCAACATGGTGGTGGTCGTCTGGTCGGGGGCGGCCTAAGGGGGAGGACTTTGCTTTTGATGAAAGGGAGTTTGAAAAGGCATGGAATAAGTAAGCTGCAGACGGCAGCGGCAAATTTCAGTTTGTCGCAATTATGGATGGTTTTTACGACTAGGCGTATTGTGTGAATATAGTAGTTATGAAAGTATTAGGCCTTCGTAACGATAGGGCGAAGCTCATTCAGTCCACGTCTACTGATTCGATCAATGACTTTCACATAGGTCCCCGGTTCGATCCCTGGGTAGGACATTTCCCCGTCATCAAATTTTTTCGTGCATATCTCTTCGTGCTGTTCTCATAATCGAGTTTTCCGATTTTTCGCGAAGCTTCCGCGTATAGAAGAGTCGTTTGATCTATCTGGTAGTCTCCTACGGTCCGTAGTCAAGCCAGAATAACTCTGCACGCACGCACGCACAGCGCGAAAGTGCCTGTTGTTGCGGTATATGCTCCGCTCGCTTCGCTCGCTCCGCAACTTACAACGTACATATCTGTATATTATCACTTCTCACGATACACTCTATCGAATGATACTTAAAAATTTGCCGAGCATTTATTCCCGAAAATTCACTTCAGAAACCTGTGAATAGAAAAATTTCTAATAGAAGTACAAGTCTTTTATGAGCACCTTTATCGTTTTCATGAGGAAGCTCAATAGGGTGTTCGACCGAATTTGAGGTGGTGATTGGTGACACCTACTAGCACTGACTAATTATAATATTACAAATACAGATGTTAACTTATCATTGGTTTCTGTAAGCCTATGGTAGGTTCAAGAGAACTCAGCGTAGACAGGGTAGCGGTCAATGGGCTCAGTATTACCAGTCGGACTCTGAGGATGAGGACTACTTTGATGAGAGTGACGAGGAACGCATGTAAGTGTAGATAACACAGATGTGGCAGTGCAAGGCTCTGGTGTTAGTTTCGAGAGGCGTAGGAATAACAGTCCTAAGGAGCGAAGACGCGAGCGAGAGAGTGCTCGTAGAGCGTACGCTAGATACGCGGACGAGGTGACCGCTGGGGTTTGCTCAGGATTATTCATCTTATCCATCTGCTATTCACAGAGAGCCGAAAATGTATATATCTGGGTGCTTGAAAGCACTCTTAGTTCGTTATTTTATGTTCGTTAACAGAATATGAATCCGCGAGATCGCAAGCCTAAGGCAACAGCAGGGCATTCAGTAGTGGATATAGCAACTGCTCACACCTATCACTCGGCGTTGTTGAATGGTAAGCCTCCACAGGCTGCTGTGGGTTCTTGTCTCTGTTTAATAGGGACGTATAAGCGAATTGGAATTTTCAATGGCCGTCCAGCGTACAGGCGGATATCCGGCAATGAACGATGGCCAGTCTTCCTCTATTACTCTGAAAGGTAAATTCCGTCGGTGTTTTTATCCCATGTAGCTGATAGTCAAAACTGTTCAGTAGGAGGTTACAACAAACTGTTGGGAATAGCAATGGCGATCACCCTGGGGAAGATAATTTTCATCGTCTTCCACTCGTTGAATTTCGAGTTATGCCATTTTTCACGGCTCGCCTATCGCACGCCTTCGGACTTTCTCCCTCGTGAAGTTGATCACTTGAGTATGTTGTGGTAGATTCAATGATTGGAAACTGCATTCACAGTTGCGCGATACTAACCTGTGTTATGCCTTCCTGGACGATCCAGAGTGCTCCAACGCTTTCGACCTCATGAAGAGCACCGAGCCGTGGTTTGTTTTCAATGATCGAAAGCATCGGTAGGCGTCGGAAAAAATCATCCTGATGAGCGATGAAGTACGATTGTGTACTAGGTTGTGAAGGGGTGAACTTGGCCTGGAATTGTAGTTTTTTTTCATCACCAAGATTGACGCTCTCGAGGATGATTGTGCATTCTCTTGTTGTACTCGCGTGAACTGACCCGAACTGAAACTGATGAAGTATGGTTTCAGTTTTGCAAACTATTCACATCTTCAACTACATGTGTCGGTGACAATATGAGAAATTTAAAGAAATATCGGATGATATTCAAATTCTAATTCGTATATATAGATCAGCTGAGGAAAGCGAACATATATTCCTCCAACACTGTATGGTTTCGCTCCGCTGTAGGTATGAGATATTGTCAGACATGAAATTGACTCTACCCACTCGAGCAGGAGCTACCACGTCTGCTGGAGACAGTGGTGAGTTTTCGAGCAACTTCGCGCGCCATGAAATCGCTCCTAGATGCGACTGATGATGCAGGGCCGCCAGCGACAGCGGAGGAGGTGGAGGCGGTGTCCTCGTGGTCGGCGGGTGAGTTGAAGCAGTGGTTGGAGGACTGTGGTATGGCCAAGAAGGTAGCCTTAGGGTTACAATAGCGAGTGAGTGAGATTTCCCTCAGGCCGAATTGTGTTTTGAGAAGAACGATCTAGTCTCAGCAGTGCGGGAATTGATGAAAAGTGGCGTCCGGCCGAAGAAGGGTCCGCACTTGGGGAAGGAGAAGACTGATGATCGATTCGTTGATGATCGTGGAGCTGATGAGGAGAAGCGGAAGGAAGAAAACAATCGTGAGCACATCGTGTTTTTAATAACTGATGAGTTCGCCTCTTTAGATGAGGAATTGACTCTTCTGGACATGACTAAGGTGAAAGGTCGAGAAGTGAAGCTCGCCTCTCGCATGAAGTCGGATGGAAAGAATATAAAACCACCAAGGTGAGTCTGATCGCTATAAGGAGGTATCTAGTTCCCTTTAGGTTGCAGACGAGTTACCATGCTTTTGGCAATCGGGTGGAATTCGCATATAAGTCTGGGCAGCCCGTTGAGGAGTTCTTGGCGACCTATGGAGACCGCGGTAGAGTCTATGGCGTCTTCGTGGAAGGACAGTATAAGTAAGAAATCACCTACCCTCTGTTTCTTTCGAAATTGCTTGTTGTAGGTTCAGTGTCATTTGGGACAGGAAGAGCGGTCGATGGGCACGTGCAAATTCCCGATACGATAGCAGTGAGAGCAGGAAGGATGATAAAGCAACGAAAACGAAGAAATGATGAGCATGCGCACTTTCCGTTACAGCGTTTCTATGGATGTGTGTATTGTTGTTGTTACTATACTGTTGAACACAATAGAACTTGTAATGTGCAAAGTGCCTCACAGCACAAATTCGAGGAGTGATCAAACCTGTAATCAGGCAGCAACTACTACTACACAAGCAGGACTCAAACGATGGGCTTCTCTTCCGAGATAGGACAATGATGCGATGGTGGTGACGGTGATAAGTAATCGCATCGGAACACCATCACGGATGGGTAACAAATTAATCGATTATTCAACGAGGAGTATCATCATCCGATATAAATCCCTCGAAAAGGACTTCGTCGGTGCCGTGATCAGACGCGGATGATGAGGATGAGAGCTCGAATAAGAGGTACTCCAACATGGAGGAATTCAGACTTCCCTCTTTGCTTGATGCCGGAGAGTCGGTGCTTGTGCCTACAATATCACCATGTGAATAGTTCGACAGGTTATGTACACAACCTACAACACCAACGACCACAGGTTCAACTCCTGGTAACGGGCTTTTGCATTGAAAAATCACAATACTTCGGGACTGAATAATGCATTGACCATTAGTAGAGTTTGACCAGCGTGGGAAAATATACGCATGGTCGACTCCATATGTTGGTGACAATAACAGGATTTTGACGAAATTTTGGGAGATTCTCGTTGGTTTCTTGACACTTCTACCGCAGCTCTCATATAAACTCCTATAGTTGGCGAGGAAACTCCTGAGATCAGCTAAGGAAAGCAAACATATATTCCACTAATACCGAGGTCAACCCGCATAATTCCTCGTCGCAAACCCTAGGGTAACGAGGTGAATAACAAGTGTCTCACTTGGTGTGGGAATAGCACTGTCGTCGCCGAGTTCATCAACGCATTTCTTCGTAAGGGCATCTGCGTTCACTTGGCCCGTGGGGGATATGGCTACTCGCTTAGCAGCCTCTTCCTCGTCGGTGGGTGCTAGTCGAGGCGGTCGAGGGCGGCGTATAACGAGCTCGGCACCGCGGATCATGCGTCGACGATTACCGCGGTCAATAGGACAATTGGCAGTTCTCTTTTGCCTGAAAAGGGCGATGATCCCTGAACACTGATGATCGAGTTTACTGCTTCTCGTCAGAGCACGGCTTAGAAGCTCTTCCGAAGTGCGAGTCGACGGACCGTTCCTAAGAGCAACGTGGGATGACCTGCACATGCGATGTATTGTTTCCTTACATCGGGTTCGGCACCTTGCGGAACAACTCGATTAGTCGAAATAGAAACAGACATGGTCAAGCAAACGCAACCGTGATGGAGACTCGACGGCTGAGCACTTAGGCTGGCGATGAGGATTCCCTTAGGCCCTGGCGTTTCTTTGGATAGTCTTGCTCCCATTCTTTGACGAATTTTCAAGTTTTCTAACGGTAATAGCGCACGCCCGGTGTGCCGTGTTTCCACAATTATCTCTAAGGAATTCATTCTAGTGGCTTTCTTCAGCTCATGGAGATCTTAATGATAATGGGAGGATCTCACTCCTCGTTGTATCACAGATAGCAATATACCATAATGCATATCCCAATGCAGTTGCATTCTATAGAGTGCACTATGACTGGTGAAAGCCACCACCATCGCCATGGACACGCGTTGGTTGGATTTGAAAAAACAAATTAGTATGATTTTTGCTCTGTTTGGGAGGCTGAGTCCTCATCCCTTTAATTGTGTCACTTCCTAGATGGGCGGATAATACTCTCCTTACGTCTACAGTAAGTATGTGTACTATGACTCGATGGTAAGTACCTCCCCTGCCATCCCCACGCAGTAGTAGTAGTGACATCGCAACTGTTCCCAGCCTTACGTGGCGTTCCGGCAACCTATCGTGGTTCGTCGCCAGTGCTGTAGCTCCAACAGAGGCCATTGGTAGCAGTGTTAGAATATATGTTGGCTCTCAATCGGTCCATATAATCTGTGCGTCACCTCGACAGGTTACCTGTGCGTGGGGCCCACTATCGGGCATCGATCGAACTACATAGTGGAGCGGTGGTCGGCAAGTGCGCCTTCAGGCATCTACCTAAGGAATAACGTTGAACCTTTATATAGCTCGTGCATTGATGATGTCATTTTCAGATGAGGTTTGCAGACCATGAATTTAGGGTCCCTAGCGCTCTTCTGTATTTGCCCTACTATATAGGCCAACGAGTTCCCAGCATTGACCGACGGGGATTCGAACCCGGGACCTCTAGGATGATGCAATATCTTCCTCAGACGGTGGACAATTCGACAACTTCTGTATTGCCTGACGCCTTTCCCAGCTGATCTCAGAAAGCTCAGTATCGTGCGATCCGCTTAGTATTTCGAATGTTGTGTTATCAATGACCGATTCATGCAACTGAAACGGAACTCTATCATAAAGTTGCTCCTGGATGAATTCCAACGCCTTATGCTTTGTAACGACAAGCTTTATTTCACCGACCGAGCCTTTTGTCCATCCGAAATACTCTGTACTTTGAGTTGGTCTATGGGTGTATAATATAAATGATAGAAATAATTGACGTGAAACGCTGCTATAGTTTTTCCGTGGTCTCCATCATCATCATGGTCGTCGAGTTAGCCACCATACCAGAGTTTGACTTACCTGTCTCCACCTGTCTGGTGATAATGCTCTTTGAGGCTCTCTTCCTTCTACTATTACAGGTGGTGATTCTGCTCACTACCGTGTCACCACTTAGTATATTCTCTGTAGTTTGACGAAAAACACATCTCGTTGTTCGCGGCTAGGAAGTTATGTCACGCCGGCAGTGGCTTCGCCATGCTTTTCCTCACTCCTCGGTAAGTAGCCTCGCAGCCGTTGCCACAACGACGTTGGCGTACAGTCTATTGGTGAACCGCTTATACATATATGGAGTAGTGGCTATGAGCCTCATCATGACTTGGTCATTGGTTCCCGGCATACCAAACTGGCGCTTCGGAGCTCTGGAGGATCCTGGTATCACCATCTACCTTCTCGTTGTTGGGTGAGACCTCGGCAACAGTAGAGCATTCGAAAGCTTACATCTCAGGTATTGGTATTTCATGGAGTTTCCTATTGCGGTCCTAGCTCCCATATTCTTCGCAGATCCGGCAGGGGCTATCGTTGGCAAATGGGCGTCATCACAGATCCCGAAGTAACATGCAATTCTCTATTCTAATGGTAGACCCCCCTCCGGCTCAGTCTGAACCCGAGATGGATCGGCACTAAGACAGTCCTAGGCTCAGCGGCTGTTCTGGTGGTAGCCTTCATCACTCTGCACTCCCCGACATCCTTCCTACCTAGACTCCTGGTGAGTTACGGTCCCCACCCAATGGTCATTACCATCATCAGATTGCTTCTATCGTGTCTGTGGCGGAGGCGCTTGGCAGCAGGTTCGACAACCTCAATGTAGCGGCTGTTGTTATCGTCGCTTGGTTATGCTTTTGATTGGATTTATACGCGTTGCCTCCTTTTCCGATCAGCTAGGTGAATACGAGTAGTAGTTACCAATATGCTAGTCTAGTTTTTCATTCATTATTATCGATTCTCACCATCACTCGGGTGCTGTGTTGTTATGGAACGGCGCGAGTCCCGTCATTCAGCATAGGATAGAATGCCTGCAATGCTTGTCCCGGATGATATCGATATCCCGATATCAGTTGGAGTCGTCTTGATGGCTTTGGAAGGAGTCTTCCTCCTGATATTACAAGTAGTTCCGACACTCTATTGTGAGCAGATAACGCATCAGATCAGTTTGACAAGCAACACTTCTCGAAATTCGCCGCGAGGAAGTTGTGCCATGCCGGTACAGGTCTGCTCATGCTGTGTCTGAACTCCAAGTAAGATCTCTTGTCTTCTACCAGCTTAGTATCGATGGCCGAAGGTATTTCATTAATCGTCTCTTTATTTACGGGCTGATGGTCTCGAGTCTGATCATGACGTGGGAAGTCATCCCAGGATTGCCCAACTGGCGTTTTGGCACCTATGGCGATGTTGGGATTACTGTCTACCTAGTCGTTCTGGGGTGAGTCTTCAATCTCAAGTCTCGGGTACTCTGGTATCAGGGTATGGTACTATATGGAGCTCCCGATAGTTGTCTTAGCGCCAATCTTCTTTGCTGACCCGGCGGGAGCGGTCGTGGGACGATGGGTATCTCGAAAAGCACCACAGTGAGATTTTTTTAGAATTAAAGGCCTCTAGATCTGCCCCTGTGGTAGATTCAACCCACCGTGGATGGGCACGAAGACAGTTTTCGGCTCAGCAGCTGTGCTAGTGGTCACCTTTCTTACATTACACTCCCCGGTTGGAGCACTTCCCCGACTATTTGTACGATTGTAAATGGTCGATCAGAGTACGCAGGTTTTGTGGCTTTAGGTGGCGTTGGTCACGGCATTGATGGAAGCGATCGGCGGGCAATATGATAATCTCTGCATAACAGCGGTTGTTGTATCAGCATGGATGCTGTCGACAACACCCTGACTGTGTTACTTTGTAGATCTCATGGTGTCTTACTCATCTCTATCTCGATTTGAATTCCCGATTTCAGCAATGCAAGTGGTGTTTGAATTCATATGTGAATGATCATCCTAGCTCTTATATTGAGATCGAATAAAAGGGCCCACGCATTGAAATCTCCCAGCGTATGTGAATATCAGACAAACTCAGGCATCATTTCAAAGATCTCGACGAGGTCTATCCTGTGGTAGTTGAATCAATTGCATACTCTTCATACTAGACAAGGTATGACGACATGGAGAAAGGTGTATATAGGGAAACGTGCTGGCAGATTCCATTTCGGGAGTGTTTCCGTCTATCGATCATCCAACTTAGCGATATGCAACGATGTTTCATCAATGATGAAAACACTTGCACTCGCACTTCGGAAGAGGTTCTAAGCCGTGCTCTGATGAATCATCATTTGGCTTAGGAACGGTAAACCTGGTTGGGGCGCCTATGCCATCGTGGGGCCAACTTAGCGATATGCAACGATATTTCATCATCTAACTTAGGAACGGTAAACCTGGTTGGGGCGCCTATGCCATCGTGGGGCCAACTTAGCGATATGCAACGATATTTCATCATCTAACTTAGGAACGGTAAACCTTGTTGGGGCGCCTATGCCATCGTGGGGCCAACTTAGCGATATGCAACGATATTTCATCATCTAACTTAGGAACGGTAAACCTTGTTGGGGCGCCTATGCCATCGTGGGTCCAACTTAGCGATATGCAACGATATTTCATCATTTGGCTTTGGAACGGTAAACCTTGTTGGGGCGCCTATGCCATCGTGGGGCCAACTTAGCGATATGCAACGATATTTCATCATTTGGCTTTGGAACGGTAAACCTTGTTGGGGCGCCTATGCCATCGTGGGTCCAACTTAGCGATATGCAACGATATTTCATCATTTGGCTTTGGAACGGTAAACCTTGTTGGGGCGCCTATGCCATCTCTGCGAACACTGCAGGGAGTTAAATCATAGATAGATACGCAAATACTGCAAAATGGACTCTGCTGCCAGCGCTGATCCGGCGTCGCCCCTAGACTACTCAATCCGCCCCTAAACTACTCAATCCGCTGCCCCTAAGCTACTCAATCCGCCCCTAAACTACTCAATCCGCCCCTAAACTACTCAATCCGCCCCTAAATTACTCAATCCGCCCCTAAATTACTCAATCCGCCCCTAAACTACTCAATCCGACCCTAAATTACTCAATCCGCCCCTAAACTACTCAATCCGACCCTAAATTACTCAATGTGCCCCTAAATTACTCAATCTGCCCCTAAATTACTCAATCCGCCCCTAAATTACTCAATCCGCCCCTAAATTAGTCAATCCGCCGCCCTTAAATTACTCAGTCTTACTCAAAAACTGCAACGTGTCTTTGTTGACAATTATGATATATTGAGGAGAGCTCTTGTGCATTAGGCCGGCTAATTGGCAAGCCATCAGCTTGGGTCGGGATTTTGCATGTTTGGGACAACTCCTCAATTTACGACTCTGTGTGGTCGGTGTTATGATATTGCTATGCCTTCATAGATTCTGCGATGCATATACCGTTATATGCTGTGCCGCGCCACATGTGCGCACGTGAATGATCTATTTACCATAGCTTTTTCCTTATTGCCGAGTACGCAAGTACAATTCTGCCTCTCGGCTCAACTGTGCTGTCGTGTTAAGCACAGTTCTACGGGCATCTACAACAGTCGGAAGGGGGTACAGTACCCCGGGTACTCGTATCACATTCTGACCGATAGGCTATCGATGACAGTCGATCCTGTCATAGTGATGCTGTTCAATAGCAGATATTGATATGACTGGGAGTTAGATTCTTTGGAGGAAATGCTCTCATACCGTACCTGACGTCTTTCAACGCGCTCTCATTTACCAATACTAGATGGAAATTCCATCATGGAATCGATACTAATTTTTGCCGGAGTGTGGATGCGGTTGCTGTTTATAACGTAGAGAATGTACACACATAGGAGCGAATCAAGGTATCTGTCAGAATTTAACAATAACTGTTACAATTCGGAACCGAATGGAAATACTTGCTGAGGAGCGGCAAGAGATAGCAAGAACGCAAGATCGATTCATAATCGGGCACCGATGTGATTCCCAAACCCTTCCTAGACTCTATCGATGTATGAAAGATAAGCAGTCAGTGAAGAGTAGCATCCCCCAGAGGGTGCTCAGTGAGCCGACCCTCATCACGGCTGGGCCCTATAGGAAGGCCCCGAGTTGGTCGATGACGAGGCGGCCTCCACATCAGAACAAGTCGGCAAGTCAGCGATCCCCTGGTAACTGCTGAGCTCAATTGAGGTGTCAGCTTGAATTCATGATAGGTCCGGCAGCATATACATTACAGTCGACTATGATGGAGGGATGTACCAAAGGAGGCTTCGGTAGCAAAACCGCTAGCCGTTTTACTACCACACCTTTGCGACATCGTAACCCCGGCCCGACTGACTACACCCCAAAACTGTATGTATACAACGGCAAGTAGCGTTCATCGGCGTTTGCTTGTCAGAGCTGCAGAGGCACGAGTTTTCAACCCCAGTTCAAAGCTGTACACCCTACCAGCGGCCGGACGTAATGCTGCTAATCACACGCCAGGCAATGACTCTCCCGGTCCGGCACACTACTTGCACAGGTCGGCTCGATTGCTGACCCGTAGTCCTATCGCTTCTGTTCAGTCATAAAAACATTGGAACCGACACGAGGAGGGCCGGCTTCGGCTGGGCTGTTGGCCCTGGTATGGGCCATCATGACCTCTCACTGAGGTCTCATAAACCAGGACCAGGTAGGATGATGAACATCTAACCCTGCACAATACGATCCCGCCGGTTCAGACCAATACACCATCAAGAGTATCTTCGAACGCAATATAGATGCAAAGAGAGGTGCCGGCATTGGGTACGGCCCTAGGGGGCGAGGAATGCTCGGGGGCCTCGACAACTCAGGTCAGTGCTAGACGTTTCTCGATCGGCCGATGACTGTCGCTAAGGTCCTGGTCCCGGCGGATACGAGCAAACTAGGGAGATACCGGGCCCGAAGTGGAGTATGGGTCGTAGGATGGAATACGAGAGGGATTTCTGGAAGGGCCTCGAGCCGAGCCCGTTGGCATACTCTTTCACCCAGTTCGAGAGTAAACGGAAACACTAAACATGATTGTATACCATTTACCAGAGTACCGATGTCCATACTAGTAGTGAAGCTCTGTGTTAACCCACATTGGGAGCTGGTGTTGTTTTTGGCTTATCGAGAGCCTCCATGTCAGCTACTGAAGCCTCGACTGCCGGGAAGGTCGTCCGCTGCTGCAAATGCAATGCTGTTGTTAGTGTAGCGGGCTCGAGGAAGTCCAGGAGGAGGATGAGAAGGTAAGCTATTCACTGAGTGCCTGCTATTCGATCGATTCCTTACTTTTTGCACAGTAATGTGATGTTGTATTGCTACTTCAGGCACTCGAGCCAGCGTTGTCTACCGATACTCAGACCCAAGGTGTTATATGACCTCCAACCGCCATACGCTATTCTAGGCGGCTTATCGGAATACAAGACAGGTTGGGATATACCCGGCCGGACCATCACTAACACTAACTTTTCAGATTACATGCAGTTCGGCAACTACCCCGAGGATGAGATGGCTTTCATTACCTGCAGCAAACCAGGGCGGTCAAAGAGCGGAGTACGTCGGTGCAGTTGAAGTTGTCGACTCACTTCATGCTACCTTCAGTTGCCTCGGTCTAATAGCGAGCCTCCGCGATCAGCATCAGATAAGAGCATCCGTACCTTCTCCAACCACTCACCTGCCCGCTCATCGAGGTCTACCAGCTATGGCTGTAGCTCCTGCTACTCGAGGAGCTCGGGATCGACAGGGAGCTCCTCCACTGCATATACCAGCACCTACGGATCGTAAGGCGCTAGGCTTCTAGTTTCAAATTTGTCATCAGTCGTGCATACTGGTGGTGATCACTCTTGGAAGGCGCTTACGTTGGTCAGGTATTCCTCGTCGTCGTTTTACGATTCTTGTTCATCATACTCGCTTGTGCCAGAATAGTCTAGAATCACCACCATGTCATCGTAGTTGTTGTTCCGGTGGTCTCTTGGGTATTGCGTTCAGTAGAGACAAGACCATATTTTTCCAACGAGAGAACCATCTAGTAGGGCCCATCACAACAATCGAAAATAGCACATTGCCATTACTCCTAGATCGGTGGTCAACTACGATGACTGAACACTTGAGCTAACGAATACCAGGAGAATGATTTGTCGATGCTTCTGGCCTAGTGGTTCAGTGATCCCACTCGTGAGATGAAGTCCCTTGAAACATCTCTACTTGGCTCTGTATTACTCGGGGACGTACTACAATATCATCATCGAGCGTGTTTTTAGGAGTGGAGTTTCTCAGCTTCATTCACTGCCTCTTGAAACCAAACAAGGTGATAACGATGGCGTTGAGATAATTGATAATGGAATCAATGGTTCACAGAAAAAGTCAGGGATCGAAGAGGTTATTCTAACTCAAAATTGTCCTCTGTTGTTATCCACCAGAGCTGGTGGCGCGAAATAGGCTTTCTTCTTGACGTCACACACATCCTAATACGAACTTCGCTCAGCACGGATAGCAGAAGACGTTTCTGATCTCTCAGAGGTAATGTACTCAACTCCTCATTCAACAACCTTGAGAGGTCGAGTCTCCCGCTGGCAACTCCGTTCTCAACCTCGGCGAATCGGTCGTACAGCATCGACAAATTCGCGATCATGAGATTCCCAGTGTACTTCATCTTTCAGCAATGCGCCCCCAGTTGTTGTGTGGGGAGCTTCACAGCTTCGCTTTCGACGAGACTAGGACCAATTATGTCTAAGGATTTCACCTCACCGTGCATAACCAATTGAGGGTGCCAATCGAGGAAGTCGATCTCGGAGATCGAAGTTTTGTGAATAGGTCACGGTTGCACTCGAGACAAACCTCAGCGGTTAAATGTGGTCAAAAATTAGTACGCATGTGCAAACTCAGTAGGCAGCACTGCATGGCACATGTGTAGCTACTTTGATTCTGGCTGGGGTGAGACTCATGAAGGCGGCCACAATACGCTACTTTGACGCGCCTGGAAGACGTTCGCTAAAGTTGGAGGCTTCACTCGCAACAACTAGTGCTCATCTATCGGATTGATTTCATGCTCGCTCTCCGTTGTTAGTTTGCTCATGCTAAGAACTTGTGCCCGTTGAAATTCACAGTCCCCACCGACAAAGCAACGACTCCCAAGAACAACGTGGAGACCGTTCGGAGGCAGCCTCCGCGAATCCAATGCGATTCAGGAGCCGTATGCTCCGAATCGGAGCACACGGCTCAGAGACCTCAAGAGTTTTAGTCAAGATCACGAGGCTTACTTAAGTGGATTCTGAGATGGTTCTTTACTGGCTTCGTGGCGTCGTCGCCGACGACTCGTCATGGCACCTTCCATTTCAAAACAAGCATTCCGGAGGATGTAAGCTTCGCTGTTGCCAATGAAAGGGCGCCTGCGTTCAAAGAGATGCAGCAGAAATTCAAACAGATATGCCCAGCCTATGTCAAGGGTCGCGTAGACATGGGTGACCTTGGAGATTACGATTACGAGGATGGTGCGATAAAGACGTGGATGTGTGGAGAACGGTTGGTCCTGAAAAGAGTGGTGTGAGCTTACCCTCATTATTTCATCGTCATCTACCAACATATCAGTCTCATCAACCGATCAATTTGTGAGGATGATTTCGCGAGGCTTGACAACTCTACTATAGTTGTCAATCATTCAGACGACCATGTCTACTTTCTATTTCGTATACTCATTATCAGACTTATTGAGAAATAGTGAAGAACTTGAGAACTCGAAGAACTGAGATCTCACGATATGTCTGTGACGCGTCCGATATTCGATTCTGAGTTGAGTTGAGTTCATTGCGAAGTCCGTATTTTTGCAGCTCGATACATTTCGAGTATCTTACGTACTTCAGGGGTTCTTATTTGGATCTTAATCTTCTGTCTATTCCGTCACTATAACTTCGATATGGATCTGAGTCCTAGTAGGAGAAGCTTTGTTGGGTTGTACGCGAGTCCATCGTCAATAGCTTCTAATCAGGAGTCTGCAGGGGAGGAAACCGTATCGCTGCACCATTTTCAGTATACCACTAACCTGTTACCTAAAAATCGGCTCTTGCGTTCATGCAGTAACGGAACAGCCGGCTTGTCCCCGCTGTCCCCCCCCCCTAAGATTCATTGAAGAGTAAGAAACGAGTCAGCTTCGAGCTTCGTAGATAATTACGACTTTCTCCCGCCACGCTCAATCCGTGGCGGAAGGGATCGGGTTTGTCCGCAACTTCGTCCCCTCGCTCATTTAGCAAAGCCTAGAGTACAGTGAGGCTGTCGAGCAGTGCCTCGTAGTCGTATCGAGTCGTGCGATGATAACAGGAAAAACATCAATACCTTTGAGATGAAATCTCCACTTCGCTGTAAGAAATCTCCATCCCCAAACCCAAGCCCAATATTCTCAATATTATCATAACAAACTACTTTAATTATAAATATTAACATTATGATTAAAGTAGTTGGTTCAATCAGTTCATGACCATCATTATTTGTAGTGGGTGAACCAACAGCGTTAATCCAACACTACTAACAATGAAACCGTGTATTGTAGAGTATGATGCTTTCGAGACCGTTCGATACCATTGGAACGTAACAAGAGATAATTTGAAGACTTTAGTGCTGGATACTGTCACGCTGCTAGAAGTCCATGTTAACCTTTTGCTGATTCGGGTAAACAGTAGGTGGCTCAAAGGCGAATTCAGTAATCTTTGGGGCGCAGCGAGAATTTTCGGGCGACCTAAGCCCCATGTTCATCGATTGCGTGACCTTTGGACACATCAACTTTGGACATAAAGTTGTCGAAAGCCCTTTGGACAGCAAGGGATGTCAAAACGAATCTCATGACTAAGTTTTGGACAGTTTGTCCAAAAACTACCCTAGGGAGTAGTTTGGACATGAAGTTGTCGAATATATTTTTTTCATCAAGAAGTTGTCCAATTACGCCTGTAGCGACCTTTGGACAGCTTCCTGATCAATTGGACATGTTTGGACAATATTTAGTAATCTGGACTACAATGTGTCGGAATGTGGCACCGATTACCTTTGGACATCTGTCTCGAATGCGCTCGCCCATAAATGTTTCAAATTTATCTGACAATGTAATTCCTGATAGCTCCTTAATAGTATTAGCTTTCGATGAGGCTATTAATCTTCTTATTTTTGCGACACGAGAGATGAATCAGCTCAGCTGATAAGATGAGATGGCGATGTTAAAAAAACCAAAAAAACCAAAAAACAACGGAGATGGACTGGTCACCCTCGCCGACTATCGAAGACCTCAAAAGCCGCTGATGTGTGCGAAGCATTGGCTGGCCGCCTAGCCGAAATCGGCTTCGAGTGAGAGAGAGAGGGAATCTTGTAGTCGGTGTTGTTTTTGCATTATGGCTGAGACTGCAGTAAGGATAGTGTACCGGCATTTCCTAGCAGTACACTAGTACACTAGTAGTACGCACACTAGTATATCGACTGGATTTATCCGAGTCCAAAGTTGCTCCTTCATGGGTTCTGCTGTGGCGCCTTGATTTGGAGGTGGGCCATTTTGACTGCAACTTCGAAGGGGTTGGTGGTAGAAGATTACCACTGTCACAACTTGTCCTAACCATAGAACCAGCTGAACATCCTGTTATATTCGGGTATGTGGGAACAGATCTTGCTAACGAGTGCGGAATCAGTCTGCCAAGCCATCGATATGAGATAGGAGGTCTTTGCTTTCTGTATGACACATACATATGTGCATTCGCGTCTCGTGGACATGGTCTGAAGGGCATGATCGTAGATTTGTGCACCGAATCAATAATTTTCATGACCCCTTCGTATGGTCTTTCTCCGTTCCGTGATGTGCAAATATCTGACTTATGGATGGACAATAAGGGCATAATACTGTGTATCAATGTGGCTGACTCTCGGTATGAGATAGGAGATGAAGAGCTAAGTGAGAACCGTGATGATAGCGGACGATCATTCTATGTGAAGTATTTTGAAATAGAAGGATCGAAACTTTAATAGTCATTTGTCGTATCAGCTGCTCTAACACGGCATGTCTATTATTTCGACTCGTTGCGAAGCTGTAAGTATTCGTAGCATTCCGAAGTATTTTATGTTATCTATTGTACTCGAGGTATTTGGAGGTAGAACTCCTATCCAATAACAAAGTCTGTAATGCAATCAGTTTACATCAGTATTATCAATTTTCATCAGCCGTAATCAATCCTTTTCCTGATCGTTATGAGTTGAGTTTATACATTACTCGCTAACTTATGGAGAGATTAGTGAGATTATCCGTGAGATTATCAAACTCCCATTCCCGTTCCCAGTAGGAAAATAACCAGATATACCAGGCTATAATCAGATATACCGTTTTAAATGCCCTTATCATGTTGTGTTTCAATACTCACGATCTAACAATGTTATTATCGAACACAATACAAGTGCAACGTGGAATTATTCTACTAGAATCAGGTGCGGACCAATAGTCGACTGCCATTTCGCACCGGAAGTGTATATCACACTAAACTCAACACAGAAATCTATGCCAACCTCAACGCTCAAAATATCGCGGGAGACAGACGGTGTAAAAAATCGGTGTGTACACGCTTCATCAGCTATGCTCAGCCAATGACTGACTTAAAGAGCTCGTGTTGTATACTTATATCACGTGTATGAACTCGCATGTTAATCCCGAGAATCCCGAGTATACCAGATATCCGACTCGGATAATCCGAGTGAGTTCAGTACATGATGTGATTGGTCTAGGGCGTAAGAGGTCTCGAGACTTCCGAACCAGGAGAAGTGCCACGAAGAAACTATCCCTAACCGCCAGACTTCTCCAAACGATCATTCCACTGAATCTAGTGAGAAATATTGAATGACGTATAGCCGTTAAACATTCGCACGTTAAATCCGTCCCCAGTTGCCTCGAAAGGTTATGACTCCTAAATGTTCAATGAGATCTAGTAAATCTGATTTACATGCGTGTGTGATGAGTAAACATGTTCGCCCAAACGTGCGTGCCTTTATATGTAGTGTTGTATCAAACAATTTGCTTACAATTGCAAGGTACGGGACCGAAAGACATATGCGTTTGAAGATAAACTGTTGAAGCTTTGCAATCAATGTGATCCAAACGTAATTGGGTGCCATTGATCATCTATGCTAATATCGCTAAGTGTGAAAGCTTCGAGATTGCAAGATAGCGTTATCAACTCATCATCAACTGTCCAAAAGTGCCAACGACAAGCTTTGGACAAGTTTTCGAGGGAAATGCAGACAAATCCACCTTTGGACATCACTTGGACAAGATGTTGTCCAAAAGAGGCTGGATGTCCTTCTGGACATGTCGACACGTATTTGTTGTCCAAAAAACCTGTCCAAAGATCACCCATGGTGTTGCTTTCGACATTTCTTGTCCAATTTGTACATTTTCGGGCGAGCGCCACTACGTTTCAAGTTGTCGAAACATAGCCCATGGGTTGAGTAATGGACACCTTGTCAAGCATTTAACTTTGGACAAGAAAGTTGATGTGTCCAAAGAAGCGCTTACGTGTTCATCGAATCATCACTGAAATTCAGACTATTATTCGTGTGAGAATCGAGTCTGAGTTTCGAGATCGGCTTATAGAGCGACCCCTAAGTCACCACCCGCTGAAAGCGCGCAGGCCCATGTGATCACCATCTGCGCACTTGGGTTGATCAGGCTGTCTTCTTCCCGAGGACTCAATTCTTCTCCACCACCCACAGCGATCCTCCAGGGTGAATGTGGACGATTCCGAAGTATGAGTATTGGATTAAAGCGAGAACCGCTGTTTCACTCGAGTGGATTCTTAACTTCGATTCGAAGTCTGTACTCAACACATACACATTGGGTGGACCAGCCACCGGTCGTGCAAAGATCCTCTCGCCGCGGATCGAACCTCAGCCCAGTGAACTACTGGAGATCCAGCGCTGGCAGACAACCCAATATGTCAAGAAGGAGCTCGAACCAAAAACCAAAAGTGCATCGCTTGAGCCTCCTCTCATTGAGGTGGACACATGACGAATTGATGCACCACCACTGCGGAGTATATTTTGGAGTTGTTTCATGGGCTCGGGTAAATCTTGTGTACATAGGTTTTTGGTCTCCTCCATTGCAATGGATGACAACATCACAACGAATGCCAATATGGCATCGGCGTCGACCCAGGCTCGGTATGCGGTGGCGGTAATATGCTGGGGTCGAACCTGAGCGGGAAGGATAACAGTCGTGTGCAATCACCGTCCGAGTGAATCGATAGTGTTGATTGTCTCCAACGCCACTCGTGATTGGTTCAGGGTCACAAACTCCATCCGGTGTTCCTCGAAAGCGTTCCTCACAAATTCTATCGAGCTCCACCGTGGCTTGTTAGGTGTGTAATCCCTTGAACACTACTGGAGAACGATTCGAGTTCGTAACCGAGGGTCTACAGCCTTTACCTCATGTTCATTGGAAACGAGAAGACATGAGGGACTTCTGGCACACGTACAGTGCACCTCCTGACGGCTTCCATAAGTGCTACTTACAGCACCCATGATAGTGAGCACGGTTAAGTTCAGGTTCGCACTAGTTACTAAGCTGCTGGACCACCACGGTCTGGGGAGGAAGTCCCGCTCCGAGGTGCATTTAAGCCGACTCGAGGGTGCATTACGACGGTATAGTCCCCACTGAGTTATTCACCACCACCGTTGTTTTTCATTAGAGCCGGTTTGGCCGTTGACGCTCGAAATCGCGTCAGTGCTGATGCCTTCAACGCTATATCAGAGGACATCACTGAGAGGGGCGGTCTGCATTGTTGGATCCGAACTGCTCTCTCTTGAAGTATCATACCATTCCCTTTTAACTTCGTGTTTTGAGTTCATTAGTCTTCAACGGTGGTCATAGTACTGATTATTCAAGATGACCATGCAAGCCTCAGCGGCATCCGCGTTTTACTACACCTGTTTCGACACAGCAGAAGTCGGTCAATGGTCCTCACTGCAGCCCATAGTACCTGGTGCCTTGATGCCGATGGAGAGTCTCAGCGCCGAGTAAGTCCTGGGCTGCACTGTGTATGCATTTACTGTATTCAGATGCTCGTCTAGCGATAGCAGCAGTCCTCTACTCCGTAGCTTGGATCGTGACTCGTGTGTTGAGGTCATTGCTCGCCTCATTGATGACGATGGTCGGAAACTGGTAAGCATGCCCCACAGCAGTTCGTACCTTATCCAGTGTGGTAAAATATTGTCGATCACATGCCTGGGAAAATACCCATTAACTCTCATCTGTACATTCTACTCGAATTTGTATGTAAATTCTCTAGTTGTGAGGAAATTCTCGGACTCAGCTGAGGGGAGCGAACATATATTTCAACACTGTATCTGTTGTTGTCGTCTTCAGGAGACGGTGGAAGTGGTGCGGCAGTGCTGGAGAGAGCAGCAGATGATATCCCTCTTCCTCAATCATCGAGACCATTACCACACGGCATTGGAGATACTCAACAGCTCACAGATACCACCCATCGAGGACTTCCTCAACATACGGCCCTACACACGGATGCTATCGGCGGGCATGGCAGCTGAGCTTTCGACACTTAGTAGAGTAGACCTTATACAGTTGATTGTGGATGTGGTTAAGGATCCCTCCAAGGTCGACACTATTCCCTCTATTATAAGCTGTAAGTCTGCAGCTACTGCTTCGTGACTTCACACGAGTTGTGTTATCTAGTTGTGCTAGGATGCAATAAGTGGAATAGTTCACTATTACTAGCGATTTATGTTGATCATGGCTATTACTAAGTTCTCGTACGCTGAGCTAGTCTTCTGGGGACAATAGGTCTCAATGAATGCTAGACCGAACATCATCGATGTTGTTGTGGAGCTTTCAGTTAAGCTTAGCCGTGGCTCCCAATTGAATTCATCCTCCCTACACAGTATCACCTCGTAGGTGATTGTATGATATCTTCTCTCTTAATGAGGCCATCCCTTTCTCGTATACCTGGTGTCACCATCCTTCGTCGTAGCCTAGCTACACTCAGCAATCCTCTGCCCGTAGCGCAACTACGGGAGAAGTCGATGATGAAGCCAAGCTGCGGCCCTCTACCACAGAGGCTTACTGAGTCAGGACACCCCTGGGTCTACTGGCCAGAGGTATCTCGTCTACAGCTGTTCCCAGGGAGTGTAGGCTCCATGTCGTTGTAATTCAGATAGAGAACATCAAGGAGTTGAACCCCCTGCCCCCAGGCTCCATCGTGAGGCTGCTAGGGCCGGATGGGTCAGACCTTGGACTGGGTCTACTCAATCGGTCGAGCTCTATCCCAGTACGAGTGCTCACCAGGAGCTCACCATCCTCTACAGTGACGGAAGATTATATATCTGTGAGCCCTCCGCCACGTTGCACATATGCATGGTCATGGCTCAGGCATTGCTCCGTCGTCGAGCCCATAAAGCAGTATCTCGTAGCTTGGCACTACCCACTATAGCTCGGCATCGGTGTGGTAGACTCATCACAGGGGAGGCTGATGGTCTGCCCGGAATCACCTGTGACCTACTGCGAGCTGCTGACGACAAAGGACGTGGCAGTATACTGATTTTCAAGTGGGGACGGCAGCTTCTGCTGTACAGCATTGTGGGTTTATCCTTCTCGGCCAGATTCGATACCTACGGGGAAGAGTTCTCATGGGATAAGGTCGTCCGAGATGAGGTGTGCGATAGCATTCACGATATAACAGCGGTGGTTGTTCATAAAATGAACTGGAGGAAGGAGCGCCATGGGGCCGATGGCAAGGTTCGTCCGACATGACACCTTCATTGATTTGTGTCACTCCGAAGATGGTGTTCTTGCTATTGTCAGGAATTCACTACTACACTAGTCCGAGGAAGCGAGAGTGTTCTTGATGGCGCCTACGTTGTCGAGGGACAAACGCACTTCCAGCTGCCGCTCATGGATGTGCATCATCAGAGTATGTGGCCTTTCCATGAAGCTGATATGCGGCAACGATTACAACCCGTAGGTCGACAGCGAACGGTCTCCTGTTATTGTCGCTCAGTGTGTCCGAGGCCGTACTGTGTTGGATGTCTCCTGTGGGTACGGCGGTTGGGGTATCAGGGCAGCTAAGGAAGGTGCTGCTGCGGAAGTAGTGATGCTGGACGAAGCTGTCAGGGCCGTACGCTTTGCCGAAACTAATTCTAAGATCAATGGAGTTGATGACAAGGTGGAGGTTCGCGTGGATCTTGTTGAGAATCTAATTCTATTCAGGTATCAATCCTTCTGAGAAATGACCTCGAGAACGAGCTTGAGGCTATGGCTGCTTCGAGGCTCTTCTTCGACGTGGTAATCCTGCATGCTTATCCACAAATTAAGAAACGGGAGAGGGTTTCATTCGGCCAGCTGGGACGGGAGCTCGTGGCTTCTGCAGAAGGGTGTGTGAGCATCACGACCGCCTCGAATATGCGGGTTGGTTGATCAGCTTACACAAAGAGGTTCAAGCTGCGGTAGGAGTCGTGGCTAAGGGAGGTCTTCTAGTGTTACACACTCCTTTGATATCTCGGGCGGAAGATAAGGCTAGCGAACAGATGGTGATTCCTTAGTTCTACTGATTCGAGATAAATCACGTCCCGTGTAGATAATTCACGCTCTGAGCAATCAGAAGAGAACAGGAGCGATAGAATGGAGTATGAGTAGCGTTGGGCCATCCTCAGGTGAGAGGGACGGTTCTTTAGGAACCCATCCATCACGCTGAATATTCGTCAGGTCTCTTGCTGGGTCATCACGATGTGCTCTATTCCCGTACAATGGCAGTTCGCTTGACATGATCCGTTTTTTTGTTTCTGAAATCACGTTTCTATACCCTAGCCGGATTTGCCTTGAACAGTTTGCGGATTACTAGAGCGTAATAAATGAACGAGATGAAGTTACTCACGACTCGTGAGTATGAGTTGGGAATCGTTGAATGGACAAACGAATGGGAGTCGAAGAACTTTCTATTCATTGAGGCGATACCTCTAACTCCCACTAGGTCGAAGTCTGTTTGTATGGTCCTGCTGCTAGGATCTGCCTCGTTATGTTCTAGCTGATCGAAGCTCCAGACGAACCTCGATCTTCGTGTGCTCATTTCCCGTGCCAGCTATAGCGATAAGCGATGTCACACTTGTGATTGACCGATTACGGAATATCATTAGTGGTCTCAACATCACCGATCGCAACACCAGTAACGGCGGAATATACAGCAGATGAGATCGTATACTCTGCAACTCAATTCATAGCTATAAGAATCGATGAAATCCCTGAAATAGCGGTGTACTATTGAAGATGGAGAAAAGCAAGATGACGTCCTAGTCACTGATAGCGATGGAGAAGTCGAATAGTGCAAGCACCAGGATCTTGGGCATTTTCCTCGACAGTATGAATTATGCCGCGCGGCAAACGTCCAGCAGCTAGAGTAGTCGCCTCCGGGGGAATTGACAATGGCTCCATCCTATTGTTGTTGAGGTGTCTGAGCATCCACTTGACTTTCCCTACATCGTTCAGAACTCGTATTATGACACAGTCATGGGTGACAAAGTGGACTCTCATACCATCTTGCATTTCTTCTTTGTTGCTGAACAAGGTTTCGCGAGCTCCACGCACGATCTGAGGTGGTTCAGAATCATCGAAGACCAACGAGGAGTGATGGTAGGCGGAAAAACCACCGCGAACAATCTGAGCCGTCAGATGAGTTTGGCACCAAGAGCAACTAATGTCAACTGCGAGCCAGCGATTCTGTTCATGCGGATACGAGACCAGCTTCCTGGCCTGCGAGGACCATAAGCCTCTCCGAATATCACAGTCGTACAGCGAGATATCCCCTCTCCATAAGAGGCATATAAATATGCGATCTCTAGTGTATCTCACAACCAACTTCTTTTCGTCGGCGCGCGGTAATCCTCTGATTTCTACAATACTGATGCACTGCCGGTGGTTGAGGTCATAAGTATACACCCGGTTAGCCCGCCTATCGAACGCAGCTAGATGGTCAACGTCAGAGTTTAAGGTCAATGAGAGAGCCCTTCGGACAAGGTGGATCCAGTTCCATAACGAACCGATTATTCTCCAGCACCGACCTCATGGCTGTGTGGGCCGATGAACTCATGTATGATGGATTGTAGTGTCTCTATGGGGCCGACCTTGCAAACCTCCCTCAACCAAAGAGACTCTGTCAGACTGAGATCCAGAGTGAGAGCCTCACGCCGATTGCAGAACAGCATGTAGCTAGTCAAGGAAGTCGAAGGCTGACCAACGACATGATGTTATGGTGCGGTAAGAAGTTACCGCACGTCAGCGCAGCGTGAGACAAAAACGTTGTGCTTGCGTGCATCACCCTCATGCTGTCGGGCACCAGCGTCGTGTTCTGTGAGTGGGAAAAGAACCGTTGTCGGAGTCCACTCCAGCTACGAAAGCCGTGTCAGTGCCCTCGTGGATATAAAGGTGGGGAAACTTACCCTTGTGAGATACCATATCATTGGCTGATGCTATTTGCGGACGCCCGGATTTGGTTTTGGGTGAGAAGAAGGACTTTCACGACATCAGATGGAAGCCCACGTCAAGTCGGAGTCTGTGACAGTGGAGGTCTTTAACAGTCGCGCAACGCGCAACCCCGAGAAATTGTTAGGTCCCTGCCTCTCCAGTTCATCCGATGAAATGATCAGTTAGGAACAGTTTAAATGGAACCTATACGGCTGGGAGAACCTCTGTGCCGGCAAAACCGCTATCTTCAAGTCGTGGCATAGAAGGAGTATCATCACGACTGGCTTCTGGCTAACAGAGCTGAGAGAGGAACTGCGAACGTAGAGCTCGGACACAGATTGGAGGGTCGCGCTCTCATTCACTCTATGGCTATTTGGATATCGGAGTGTAGGAGGTGTAAGAGTTTACTCAACGCAAAATAACAATGCTTTTGAGAAATCGAAACTAAGCGCTGCTGATCTCGTCTAAAGCTATGAAACCAACTCATTGTCAATCATTATCCTCGTCGATGGCGATGGAAGAGCCGAATTTCAATATCATCGACAGGCTCCATCACGATGTAAAGGACGCCTTGTGGCATGAAACCAGTAGCGAGAGCTCGCACGTTGTTAGGAATTCGGAGGGGTTCGAACGTTTCGAGCGCCGAATCCACGAGCTCCCACGATCTTTTCTTCTTGTTCCAATCCCTCACAACAATTGAGTCGTGATTCACCAGACGGGCCCAGGCAAAATCATGGCACTTCTCTACATTTGTGATGAAGCTATAGTACTCCTTCTTGCGAATGAGGGGTCGATCAATGCCATCAAGGAGCAAAGACAAGTTTCCATAACCATGGTCATCACCGTAGACAATTTCAACCGAGATAAACCCCCTCACAAAATAATAGAACATACAGTATTTTTTCGATTTCTCTGTTATTACTGCGACTCAGGTTGTGAGATTTCGTGTGTGAGAGTATCACTTATGTAGGAACAAAAATATATCAGAGTCGTATCATTATTCGCTCGCTTTAGTAAAATTTCTGAAACGGTCAATTTTTCCGCGCTTCCAAAAAAATAGAACCCACCAAGGTCATCTTAAATTGGCACTGTAATTCAACATTCCTGTCACTGAGGAGACACGATTCACACAAAAAGAAACTAACAATACCTCGTAGGACCACCTTGACACTTAATCGCCTCTACACAGCGACTGCGAGTCGACTTAGTGAGAGTGCTGATATCTTCGGGTGTCAGGTCATCCCAGGCCTTAAAAATTGCCTGTCGGAGTTCATCCTTGGTACTATAGGGGCCTCTACCCCCTCCATAGACGGCTAGAGCCATCTTGCCCCAGCAGTGCTCGATGCAGTTCAGATCTGGACTCACTGCTGGCCACTGGACGGTTGCCACGCCATTGCGTGCCAGCCATTCTTTAGTTGAAGAAGATACGTGAGGCCTCGCATTGTCTTGTTGGAAGGTGTACTCAATTCCTTCCTCCTCCTCCGCTTCCAGGAATGGTAGCAAGTTCATCTCGAGCATGGACTGGTAGACCTCGCTGTTCATGTTGCTCTGTATTTCCACCAGGGCTACTTTATGAGATCCAGCTATCCCACCCCAGACCATGACAGACCCACCACCAAATGCTCTTTTCGACAGAACCGCTT
>NW_003215602.1:206827-212748 GCF_000006405.1 Perkinsus marinus ATCC 50983
GGCCGGAGTTGACCTTGGAGCTGTTGGAATCTTAGCATAAGCAGCCCCGCTCGACCTCAGAAAACGCCTTACCGTCTGTGGGGACACGCTAAGCTTACAAATACGCACGATCTTGGTGCACGTGACGTCGGGATCCTTCGCAAACTCTCTCATGATGTGCCGTTTCTGCCTATCGGATAATACCGGCTTGCGCCCACGTCGCTCGGGAGGCTGGGGCGGGTAGGTCTGGGGTGCCTTCGCGAGTATCTTGCTGACAACTGGCCTGGATACTCCGTGGCAGCTGGCAATCTCACTATGGGTATATTTAGCCTGACCGTTCGGTAGGCGAGTGCTTCCCATGATACGGATGAGCTCCTGTGTATGTGGAGTAACAGCTTTAGCGCGGGGCATATGCGAATAGTCGCTCTGTGATCAATACGGATCCGTCTGAGATGGTGTTCTATTTTTTTGGAAGCGCGGAAAAATTGACCGTTTCAGAAATTTTACTAAGGCGAGCGAATAATGATACGACTCTAATATATTTTTGTTCCTACATAAGTGATACCCTCACACACGAAATCTCACAACCTGAGTCGCAGTAATAACAGAGAAATCGAAAAAATACGGTATGTTCTATTATTTTGTGAGGGGGTTTAGATGTGTCTGAGGATCGGCAACTCATGTCCATGGTCAGTAATCTTTCATTGTCGATTTTATGAGAAAACAGTTGTTTGGCCTGGGAGTAGGAATAGCCCGCTCGAGTGGGCGCATAGTACAGCACCATGTCTTTTTTGCAACCAAAGCAAAATAATACTTGTTCTTCCAAACACCCAACCACCAGGTGTTCCTCGCCACCTCTAAATAGACCTTTGACTTCACATAAGCTGACGCAGATGCCCTTGCGGAGATTGTAAGTGTATACCGTATTGAGCTTCCTGTCGAAAGCTGTGAGGCGGTCCTCTTCCGCAGAATAGTCGACGAGGGAGCCCTTCGGACAAGGTGGATCGAGTTCCATAACGAACCGATTATTCTCCAGCACCGACCTCAAGGTTATCCTCTCTTCATCAATGAAGACACCAACGAGCTCACCGTGGCGGACGATGAAGGCATCAGGCTTCGTGGTAATGCGGAAGGTCTCAGTGGGACAGCTAGCAGACATCTTGTGACTATCTGGTCCAATGAACCCTTGTATGATTGATGTTAGCTCCACCATCGGACCAACATTGCAGTCCTCCCTCGACCACAGAGACTCCATCATACGGAGGTCCAAGGAAAGAGCATCACGACGATCACAGAACAACATCAAGTGGGTAGTTACAACTGCAAGCATCAAAGAACCCCAGATTGTCTCGATGCACAGCAGCAGCGCCGCTCCTCTATTGAAGTTTGTACCCACGATATGGTGAGGATGAAATTCCGCATGACCACAGTGTGGTCACCACACTGATGAATGAAAAACTTGCTCAGAGATAGCCACGAGTTGAACACATCCGTCTGAGTATCAATCGCTTAGTCATTAGTATGAGCTAATGTACGAGGTTTAAATATAGAGGTTCAGCCGCGCGACTGTCATCAAACGATGGTGAATCGGAGGTTTGATTTTTCGTCGAGATGATCCATGTGTTACTCAACGATTCACACAACCGGAAGCTTGTCAGGAGCATACTACAGGTGATTCAAAACAGGTTCACCCCTCCGACGAGTTACGAGGGATACCCTCAAAACTCCTCGAGTTATGTGGATATCAGACAATCACAGGTACCGTTTCGAAGCCCTCGGTGAACTCTTTCCGACGGTACTTGAATCACTCACACGCTCTCGTCTAGCTATAGCGATACGAGAGAACCGTATATAGAGATATATGATAGCCGATCCCACTTCTGCCATATTTTCATAGCGCAATTCAGCCATATGGATCGTTATTCTATCATCTCCTAACCACGAAGGGTGGACGCTTCTTTTCGATCACCCTGAATCGTCACTGACGATTCGTCAGGACCATCACGTCAGCCTTCTAGCGGTTCCAGCTCCTCGCCCTCTATACGCCTTTTCAAGGCCTATTTCGCTCTGAGCGGATTTCCATCGGGCGGGGTGGCTATGCCATAACTCCAAGATATGCCTTAATACAAATTGTATTATACAATCGAGGATCAAGCGATTAGGGATCAACTTCGTCTGCCCGATCAAAGTAACTTCAATTTCGACGAATTGTGGAAGTCAAATACGCTGTTTGTGAGACCGATTCCCCCTGGGGCAGATATGCCAACCCGCCGCCTCCAACGCGGCGGCCTGACTGTCTCCTGACTGCGAGAAGTCTTATCAATCAAAATGAGCAACTAGATTGTCATCATAGTCTTCGCAACATGGGCGCCGCCGATATCGGTATGGCATATCTGCCCCAAATACAAGGTGTAATCGACGAACTCTCCTCAACGGCGAGAAATCTCCCGAATCCTGAATGCTTCGCCACCATCGAAGTAGTCAAAATCAGATGCCCCCCGAACACCCTATGGAAGGGAGAAGCGATCAAGGTAAAATTATCTCCACGGCCTCAGAGACAGCGCAAGGCTATCGGACTAGTAGAAAATCAGATTAGGTCGTACAGAAAAAGACTCTGGAGTACTCATGAATCATGAGTCATGATGATCACTCTTACTCTTCGATGACCTCGTAGCAATGAAGAAGCCATATGGTTGGGATTGGGACTGACCTCACAACATAGACAACGCCCCCTGACATCCTGCCTGCGAATGTGACCACGGAGTCGGAGACGATGGGGAGTTGGACAGATGTCTTGTGGGTAAGGTCAACGAGTCTCCACACGAGATGCTTACTGTCCGTACGGTCCTTCATGACCACTGAATCGTAACCAACGATAGCAACCGGCCCAACGATTGGCACTTCGTGAATCCCGCGACCTATCGAGGTGTAAGACTTCTTCTTAAGGATCTGAGGGCGCTTAGTGCCAGTCAGCGTCAGAGTGACGGACTCGTAACCAACGTCATCACAAAAGACAACTCGGAGTGAAATAGAGGACTCAGGGGCACGACAGGCCATAGCTATAGTATGAAGGCCATCGACTGGTGAAATAGACGTGACTCTCCTGGCCTGCGAGGATGATATACCTCCTTTCAATTCCGTATCGTAAATATCCAGATATTTCCCTTGGTCGAAGCAGAAGAACACATGGGCCTTACAGTACCCCATCGCTATGTGCTTTCCGCCATCCCGCGGCAAAGCTTTCACCTCACAGATGGCAACGCAGGAGCTCACGCGGAGATCGTATGTATAAAGCCTGTTGAAAGACCTACTGAAAGCTATGAAACGGTCACCTTCAGGGGCATAGTCGACGAGGGAGCCCTTCGAACAAGGTGGATCGAGTTCCATAACGAACCGATTATTCTCCAGCACCGATCTCAAGGTTATCCTCTCTTCATCAATGAAGACACCAATAAGCTCACCGTGGCGAACGATAAAGGCATCAGGCATCTGGGTTATATTGAAGACTTCGGTAGGACAGTTAGCAGACATCTTGTGACTGTCTGGTCCAATGAGCCCTTGTATGATTGATGTGAGCTCCACCATCGGACCAACATTGCATTCCTCCTTCAACCACAGAGACTCCATCATACGGAGGTCCAAGGAGAGAGCATTACGACGATCACAGAACAACATCAATTTGGTAGTTACAACTGCCAGAAACACATAGCAAGGCCTATGCTACAGCTGAGTGATGCGAGAGCGATTCGAGGGGAGCATCCGACCACAACTATCACAACCACCATCGTTACAACGCGGTCGTCATCACAAGTCAATCATGGATCAAACACATCAGCATGCTCATGTTCGATGACAACAGCCTCAGCTCCTTCCGGAGTGCGTCCCATCATCATCCACTCCACTCTCCTCCTCATGATGAGCCTCCTCATCATAGAAATTCCACAACCCCAAGCTCTGATCCCTAGCTGCGGTTGCGAGCTGACGGCCATCTGGTGACCAGCAAATCGATCGGACAGCTGAATGCAATTCCATGCAGTGACTGCTAAGGGCGAATGCTATGTAATACCCGCAGAATGCCCACTGGGGCTCTCAATCGGTGGCAGCTGCTCTGATGTCTTCAAGTCAAAAATGTAGACCTCACCATCCTCCGCACCAGCGGCCACATACCTGAGTTCAACAACTGTGAGTCCTTCATGCCCTTATGATGTCTACCTCCCATCGGGAGATATCGTCACACAGGCGAGCCGGGGCGCTCGAGGCACGAATGCTGAATCTACCATCATGAAGAATGACCAGACATCTACTGCTGCTATTTACCAAAGACACTTGCCCGTAGGCCAGCTACAGGTTCAGCATAGTCGATATCCCAGAACATAAGACGGCCGTCCACGTGGCAAGTGATGAGCTCATTCTCGGAGTCCAGTCGCTGGGTCGTACCACTGATTGGACCACCTACATCAGGATCAATAAAGGAAACTACTGTACAACAAAGGACCATGAGCTGATGTAAACTAAAATGATTAAAATCAGATAGAAGGGCTCAGCTGTCCACCGACCTGTCTTGCATGTGTGCTTGATTTGCGCCTTTCCAGCCTTCAAATCAAAGCTCACGATGTGGCCATCTCCCGCGGTACTGTGGACAATATGCGGAGCTGATACGTCCACCAAGACGGCAACAACACCGGTAGGGCAGGTCCTTAGAGAACACAGACTCCCATATCATCATCAAGGCCGTCGCTGATGACCTTGGATTATGCTCTTGGAACTGGATAAGGAGCTCTCTCGTATGGTGATGCCATACCCGAACAGCGCAGCATCCTGGACCACCGCCTGTCACCACGTACAGGGATGAACACGCTATCTGAGCATGCGGAGATATCCGCCTATCCACTTGTCAGAGAGCTTACAGTAGAGACCCTAGATCGATGAGCGTTGGGTATCTCCCATAGAAGATAGCTGTCATCATGCAAGTTCATACGCCAACACCTCACAAAGCCGTCCTCATAACTGATCGAGCAAGACGATGATGTTGATGCTCAATGTAGGCGGTCCCACCCGCATAGTGCCTCGGAGGTAGTAGTTGCCGGTCCCGCACAGAGGCACTCGATACGTGACTGGACCTGCTCTCGGGCTTTTCCACTACATCACCACTACGACTATCGGAAGATGGTATGCGATGTCTTCTCTACTGTACACTGATCCCTAGACATTCCGAGGATTAGCAGATGGAATAGTGATCGGGTTCTTGGCTCGATAAAGCACAGGAACTACCTTGGCAGTAGCGACAGGATTGAGCTGACCAAGGTCCCATAAGACAAGCCTCCCTAGGGAGGAGCCCGACATTAGATACTTACTCTCCTCTTTACCGAAGCCCACACAGGTAACCTGATGGTGGTGGTTGAATGGCTGGATGAGGATGAGGGTTATTACCTCTCCTGTGATACTGGACTGGATTAGGGATGCATCCAACGAGCGGGAGTCGATGCGCCATAGCTTACCGTTAGCTGATGTGGCGAGGAGGTCCTTACCAGAGGGCGATGGGGTGAGGCAAAGAATATCAGAACCTGAGCATGCCGCAACACGAGTGCACCCCCACCTAATGTGATCAAACTACGGTAGCCGGAGTGTGATGGTACCTGTCCCGACTACTGGATCTACTGCGTTCTCAGCCATAACATGCCACTGAGCATCCGACCCTTCAAACGATCGTATCTACCGTTATGTCATCAGAGTCCAACCTACTCCTAGAGCAGCAACTCACCTTTCCATCACCTCCCGCTACATAGAGCGACCCTCCAATCACAGCCAGGGCCCTCACCGTACCGTTACAGCAAGGCATACTAGCACGGTATACCTGATGCAAACCGGCTATGGTGAAGCAGCAGCAGGAGGTGGTGTTGGCAATGGCTACCATAGTATCCAGGTTGAAGATGCAGAGCTCT
>NW_003215602.1:212848-225290 GCF_000006405.1 Perkinsus marinus ATCC 50983
TCCTGTGACCAGCTGAGAGGAGATTATCACACCACACGTGTAGTTACGCAGTAAGGTATGACTGACAGCATACAGCTGATGATGGAGTAGTAGATGGCACTCCCCACCACCAGGCATCTGCATCTTATCGCTGCTGCTCATCACATACCCCATTTGGGAGATATCGAACTCTATTGTGTGTTTCATAACTAGACTGTCCTGTGCTGTACACAGTATGTACTTGGCTTGCTTCTGCCTGCCATACTACCACTACTTCTGATGATGATAAAGACTTGCAAGCGGTAAGCACGTCAGTTTGTGAATCATTCTCTCGTATGACTACGATGATGCCTTACTGAGCCCTCACGACTCGGGAAGGGCGGTGCTGTGCGTCGGGCTGATCGTTAGTAGTGTGTGGAAGAAGGTGCAGGGCCAGAATCGTACACAGCTGTTCTGTACGACGTGCATAGATCTGAATGCCCGACAGCAGGTGGTTGACGGACCAGGCCATTCTTGGCGACCTGCTCTCCCCCAGTGGACACGTCCCATACTATAAGCATTTGGTTCAGGCCTGCTGCGGCGAGGAACCTCCCATCAGCACTCAAGGCGAGGCCAGTGCATCTGCACTATGCTGTCACTAGACTCACACTAGAGTACCCACTTGCCACAGATCCCGGGTAGGGTAAGGAAATCTTCCTTGGCCGATACCGACCACACCTTAACTGCTGCTACTTGGCCCTGAGGTCCATACGATAGCCCGACAGGAGCGCATCATGCTCCACAGACCTTCTGTGTTTCGGACCCTAGCTGACCGCTAGCGATGTACTTGCCATTACTGCATACTGCCAGAGCACAGACCTGAGTTGAAGTGATGACACTTGTGAAACAGCCCATTGCAGTGCCTCAGAATCATGCCCTCTAAGAAGGGTCTGCTCATGGGGATTGTTCAGGTCCTGCATCACCACCACAGCCCCTACACCCATGACTATGATATTGGCGTCTGTTGGTAGGAAGTGGAGCTGTGGGGAGGAGGGGGGCAGTCAGGGATGAGGGATGGTCAGACCTCACCACATTTGGATAGCGACTAGCAGTTGATCCCATGAGTAGGTCTAGCTCTACAGCTGCTGTATTAACAGCATCACTCATCGATGGAGTCTCCAACGCAGTCAGACTCCCGAATGTTGAGGACCCCGGTACTTGGGGGCTTGGTACGATACATCGGGACGAATGAACGGACATTCGTACTGTGAGGGTTGCCTAGACGGTTACTACTGGAAGCGAACACGGGATGCTGCCTCTAGCTAGGTGTGGGATTCCACTAGGAACTTGATCCTCTACTAATTGACACCAACACAAGAGCATCAGCTAGGATAGCTAGGAAACAACCAGTGTTCCGACCCGAACATTTAGAGTACCAACTCAACCCAGAGCTAATTAGAAAATCGTACATATATTCGTGCAAAGCCTTATTCCTCGCGCAGTCCGCGAGAACAGAGAAGGGGGAGTCAAGACTTACTGCCGTTTCAATGGGTGCTTCTTCGACCTCCTGAAAGTGATCCCGACCGGACAATGGTCACCATGGGGAGCAAAGTCCTCGAGAATAAACGCATCCTTAATTTTATCCATAGGAAAGCCTGGAGCTGTGATAACGTAGTCCAGCCTGAGGCCTCTATTCTTGGGCTTGTTACGAGCACGAACGGACCAGTAAGAGAAGCAACCAGTAGCCTCTGGGTGCATATTGACAAAGGTGTCGGTGAAACCCTTAGATGTATAATGCTCCCTAAAAGACTCTCGCTCCTCATTCGTGGTACCTATCAAGAACACAGTTAATGTTACCAAAGTATTGCCGATGTGATAGCCCCCCGAGGAGTAGTAGTACCGGCACTCTTAGGAATATGAGGCTTGTCGACATTCCAGATATCCACATCACGATCTGCCACGTTCATATCTCCCAACAACAAGGTAGGCTTATCGAAACTTCCACAATACTTTGCCAATTTAGCATCGAAACATTCCTTCCCAGAGGTCCGATGGGCAAGCCTGTTCAAGTCCTGCCCTGAATTCGGAACGTAGCATAAGACCACTACCATATCGTCAAACTCTAAAGCGATGGTACGACCCTCAGGATCCTCGTGACCATCGATGCCAAGCTTACTATCGAACTTACCAGCACTTTTACGAACCACGAAAGCAGTACCAGAATAGCCCTTCTTGGCTGTACAGTGATTCCATACAATCTCAACAGGACCCAAGATATCCTCAACTGCTTCCCGTAATAGATTATCGCACTCCTCACACATGTCCTCATTGGACAACTTGATCTCCATGAAGCCAAGAACGTCAGGCTGTTCCTTCTTACATAGGTCGGTAAGTTCTTTAACTTTATGGTTGAGGAGAGACCGAAGAGAGCCCACATTCCAAGCTACTGCTGTGAAGTCTTCCTTGCCCTTCTTGTGTCGCTCAACGGTGGTCATAGGGACCTTCTCACCCTTCTTATTAACTTCCCCATAGGCCACATTGACAACCTTCGAGGGAACATCACCCTTCTCCTTAGCAGCAGGCTTATTCGATGCCTTGGTCCTTTTCTTGGAGTGAGGAGGAGAGGAAGGAGGAGGCTCCACGTTCTGCTCATTGCTATTCTCTTTCCCTTGTGGCGATGTCACCCTCTCCTCTGAGCGGCTACGCTTTCTAGAGGGCATTGGAGGGAGGAAGGTATACGGTCTACTGCAAGTACTATCGATGTTCGAGAAGCACGAACTGGATATGATCACATCACTGACGTTGCCGAGTTGGAAACCACCGAGTGGGGACCACATCGCCAACATTCTACCATACCATTGATGCGAGATCCGCAATACACGGCTTATGAATACGTGCACAAGGGAACTTGACATTGCACGCAGTGATACAGTGGTGACGTGATGATTGACGAAGAATACCCTGCCCGGGATTTGAACTCGGGTCTCCCAAGATTGTGGCTCAGTGGGCAAGTAACATAGGCCTACGTGAGTTTCAGGCCCTTGGTTTCAGCTGTAGTTCCGGAAAGTACTCAAGTATTGCTAATTACTAGTCAGCTCGCAACACAGCATTTGGGAGCTCCTTTAGCAGTTCCCAAATTTAAGGCGTATAAACAACCGGGGTGGTGTATGGTTCATCAATACGGAGGAGTACGAGCCAAAGGGTTCTTAGTTGGACTGGGACGGTTCGGCGTCGTCAATCTTCCAAGCTATTCAAGGAGCCTTAGCGCCACTCGACGATGATGAGCATTCCTCACTATGACGCCCTATTGATGCCTATACCATAAATCCTATCGCATCGCCCTATAGCTTGTGAGCTCTAGTATAACGATCAGTGATCGTCGATCACCGTGGTTATAACGGATCGCTCAGCTATCAGCATGTGCCTAGGGTCTTTTACAGGAAGCTTCTCACCCAATGCTTGACAATGGTGATATCAACTTGCTCGAAAAGCTCATCAACGGACTTCTGATGGAACTTCCGTCCGAACCGTTCAGCGCCATCCTACTCGAGCTTACCCGTGTGAGCGAGATAGGGTCTCCTAAACTGATGGGTTTACGAGGTTTCCCTGCCCAAGATGGCAAGCTCTACCTGCAGGTGGCTAAGAGAGCACTACGCATGTAAAGTCCTCCCATCAGTTGCTCTGTACAACTACGCTTGGCGACCCTTTCTGCACCTTACCTTTTCCCGTTAGTGAGCCAGGGACGACCGAAGATGGAACGGGCTCTTCCCTAACAGCTCAGCTGTTGCAAAGTACTTAGCATATCATGCGGCCGTGTTGAACCCGACCATCGTTCTAGCATCACATGATTCGATTTCTCCCAGAGATGCTGCACTCGGTAATGAAGTCCGTAGATGGTGATGGCATCCCTCTGAGAGCTGAGCTGTTAGTGATGGCGTTAGAGAAATCTGACGCCTCAGTGGAGGTGGTCGACGCTGTGCTAGAGGCGGCAGCTTTGGCGAGAGGCGAGACTCTCATGGAGTTTTTGAAAGCCAGTTCTGTCGGCGGTAAGCTTGGAATCTCAGCATGTGGACTGAAGGCTTCTCGTATTTAGCGGGATCGAGGTTTCTCCGTCAGGGAGACCCCCTTTTCATGTGAATACTTAGTGCTTTCATTATAACTTGTCGGATCAGTGATCGCCCTTAGAGGCATGGGACCGGTGTTAGAACTCCTCAATCACCTCTCAACTAGTGTTGAGATCCCACCAAGTTCGGAACGGTCGTATCCTCATGTTCAAGGTGCCGAAATGTATGTATCTCTTGAGGGATCGTACGACTGTACAGTATACGCTAAACTAAACGAGACATGGGGAATCGACGAGATGCTCGGTGTAGTAGAACCGAGCGAGAGTGGCTTGGAAGATAAGATAGCTTCCTTGGAGAAGGCTGGTGTAGACATCATCCATCTAGATGACAAGAGTGAGGGGAGGTCTTCGGGTAGCCGCCTCGCGGAGCTGCTCTGTGAATAGGGGGTCAATGATGTACGGAACTCCCGATAGTTGCCCTCAGCAGCGATAAGCGTTGCATACAAACCATGCACTATGCTAAGACCTTGTGTTTCTCGAGATACTCTCCCTGCCCTCGATCATCTAAAGAGAGCGGACACTATTTTCGAGATCATCCAAAATGCCACTAATGGTTGTCCAACCCTTCTGCACTTGGACAAGCTGCCCTCACCAGAGAGAGCCTTCAGAATATGCTCGGTCATGGGTGGGACATATTTCATGTTCTGGACAGCATCTTCCCACCTGGAATCCCTCAACCAACAACACCAGTCGAGAACTTTTATCGAACCTGTTCAACCCTTCAATGGAGATGGCACCAAACTCAACACCGACAGGGGTATACTGGCCGTTAAAAGCTGGGAGCATTTCGAGGAAGCTCTGCATATGCTGGGCTTCTCCAAGTATGAATACGATTCACAAGATCTGCGCTGGATATTCGACCACGTTCTCGCCACCGAAACAGGAGGTATCCTAGACGATGCATCACATTTCTCGGCTGTTCTACAAGCAGCGTCCGGTGGAATCCCTAGCGACCCGGAATCGTGGGTTAGAAAGGCCCAAGCAGGACTCGGAATGTAAGAATACCTATTGATCCCCGCCTGGGATTCATTCTGATACGCCATATTTCCGAGCCGGCAACCCTCCGTCCAGCGAATGGCTCACGTGTGTTTCTGTGTGTATTTTTCGGGGTTATAGGTTGTCAGTAACAGACGACGACGCCACCCTCTGCCCTGACAACTACATCCGCTTCTGTTGTGGACAATCACCATGCCTGTCGGTCAATCTCCGTTCACTGAGTGCTTTTATTTTCCTCTCTGGGAATCCGGTGAAAGCTAGTTGGAATTCGCCAGTTGTCGAGGTATTCCCCTGATCTACAATAGCCGAGCTCAGCACTCTTAGGTGAGCCCTAAGGTCTTGGCTCGGCTGAACCTGCTCGCTGCGATCGCGTCGTATCTCCAGAATGAGTGAGTGATTTGGTGGCTATGGCTTCCTTGCAGATGATAATCAGGTTCGGGAGCTCAAGCACTGAGATATTTTCAGAACTGTGTCGTAGAGCAGATGATTCCCCTGCTCAAACGGAAGGTGTTCGGGATTCATGTTAATTCCAAGTGTCTGCTTATCCTCGTTGTTTCGTGATAAACAACAGAGGGAATCAAAATGTGACTCACACAGTGTAAGTGACGCCAGACTAACAACAGAGCCCTTCGTCGAGATGAGATCTGGGCTGGGATCCACGAAAACCGTCGAGCTGTTCCGTCATTCAATCTTGCAAACAACGCGTTATCGGCTGGAAAATGTTCCCAGCGTCGAATTGTTTTCCGGCGAGCGACACGCTACAGCTGCTCAGTATGTGGAATTGTGCGCCGCGCGGCAGTCATCGATTACCCGTGTAGGGCAGGAGACGCGAACATTGTCGTTGTTCTTGTAAATGCACTTGCTCTTGCCCATCGCCCTTCTGCACGCCATAAGAAGCATACGGTCGGCGAAGTCACGTATTGGCCACCATCCATTCATCCGCGTTATGGCTGATGCTACTCCCAAGACTGCCGCCCTCGACAACATATTCTTATGTCCTTCCACGCTCAAAGACGAAGTTGACCTGTCTGACTGGCCTAAAAGCGAAGTATTTATCAACGGCACGCCATGCATGAATCACGAGGAGATCCTCGCTATGGAAAACCGTGCCGAGTTTATCGAGTGCATGGCTGAGGTTGTGAATACTACTACACATACTCTGCATGCTCTGGGCATCGATGCTTCTCTTAGTGATGGTTCTCTACTAGGTTGGTACCGTCACAGTAAAACTTTTATACCTTGGGATGTCGATGCTGACATGACTTTGTTGAAGGAAGAGTGCCGGGATTCATTCGAGGAGTATGCGAGTCCGAAACAGAAGAACATGGCTCAAGTGATACAGTCCCGACTACCGAGCCAGAACTATCGTGCAACGGCAGTGAAGTCTGGGGTGGGCTCGGAGATCAAAGACGAAACTTGGGAAGGATGTGATGCTGACGAATTGAGAGTTGTTCACAAGATTGGAAAAGTAGCTTGTCACGTTGACTTGTTCTTTCTCTATCGGAGTAACGATCCGACAGCACCATGCAAATGCCCTGGGAACAGTGACGGCAGTCAGCTGTGTGGAAAGTTTGGCAAACTCTGTGGGAACTATGGAGACTTGTACCCTGCTAAATGGGATGTCCAAGAAGGTGCGGACTGCAAAGTTCCAAGGAAGCCAGTAGTATCACTGCAACTCAAGTACGGCAGACCAGGCATGCCCGGTATCACTTTCACCAACATGAAGAAAGTGCCCATGAACTATAAGTTTGGAAAAGCATGGATGGTTGTCATCGGTAGTGCCGCAGAAGCCACCGAGTCGGCTCTTCCTGGCAATGCTTCTAAGCAAGCCCCTCAAAGCCAGTTCCGAGGGTCCAGTGATGGAGGCTCGGCTGCGGACCCCACAAGAGAGTTTCCCACGTCGAAGCTGAAGGTATCTGGCAGTCCGATAGATGTTAAACAAAGCAACAAGGGGGCATCTCTACCGAAGACGACATCACCCTCATCTGATGTTGAAACCACGTTGCAGAACATTATCGCGACGACAACAGATGAGCTGGTACATCCTGATGTGGCTAACCTCAACGTCATTGGCGAAACAGCCAATCAACAATCAGTTGGGAAACCCGCGACAACGTCGGTAGAAGAGAGTTCGGCGGCTCCAATATTGCATAACGATGACCTTATCATGATTCCAGAAATAGAGGAAAGGCAGAAAACAAAGGAAGTAGGAATCAAACCATTCGCTCGGACCAGAGTATTGCCTCCTCGCTTCTCGATGAACCACGCTATCGACGAGGAAGCCGAAGAGCTGAACAGTACTGCTGAGGACTACCGGTATTCTGATAACGGCGGTAACTTGCTTCATAGCAAATATATATTCAGCGAAAAAGAGTATGTACACTTGGAGGGGCATTTGGTGACCCTGAGTTACTGGATCACTAGATTGAGCTTTGTGTTTATAGCGTGCTTGTTCATGATCCGTTCAGCTCGATTGATCCATAGAGCAGTCCCAAGTGTTTCGCGATAACTCATGTACCAACGGTGTTCTCTTAAATGATGTTCTCTTCACATGAACTTTTATGGTGAGAGTGATGTATAGTTGCGTTAGTCGTGAAATGTATCAAGTTTAAGGGCGCTACGTGTGTATTCCTCGCTTGCTATCATGCCTAGCCTATCGTTCTGGAACTGGCAAACCCAGGATAGGGGAGATTAAAGTGTCGTCCGACGTCCATATGCGATCGCAAGAGTTATTTAGCGAATCGTCCCTTCTGAATCCTGCCACGATGATGGAGGGACCCAAATGATTGCGTCAGTCACGTTCTATCAGAGAGCCTCATACTCTGATACCTTTCGATACTCTGCTTCGGAGTAGCGGAAGGATACCGCTAACCCAGCCTCAAAGGAGGACTCTTTTCGAGGGCAATCACGCTCGAATGGATGTATTCTTCTGAGATCGCGTCGCACGTCTCCGTAAAAGAGTATTTATTCGCGCGTAATTGTCAAATCAGATTGTGCTGTGTACATTCTGATCAAATATTTCAGTTATTCGATAGGGCTCAGTGCGGACGGTTGGAAGCTAATATATTTCCGCATTCAAAAGCTCCAACTCTGTTTCCTTTGCTCAAGCACACTACGCCACATCAACCCAACCACGCACACATAAATAGTGGGTTTAAAAATATCCAATGAACTCAGGCGAATAACTGAAATTCATGCGGACACACCCATGATGCGCAAAAATCCTACAAAAAGCATTTACTGATTGTTTGAGCAGAGCCTGTCAAGTCTGGTGAAGTCTCGACAATGTCCAACAATCTTCGTTGCTACTCCCATTCAATGTATTGGCAGCAGTAGTTCGGACTGACCCGCCATCATCTGATGGTCGCCGGGAATTTCGCTGTTCTCATGACTACGACCATGGTTCTCTCGGAACAACCCACGCAGCGTAGTCTGGAAGGCACGAAATCCGTGTCTGATTATCTGACTCGGGGGATAATAGAACCGAGTTAAGTGATGATTCAATCTATCATTGTCAATAGTTATTCTCGTATCCGTACCCCCATTAAATGGTGCATGCCAACAAAGCACAGAATAATGCCAGGGAAAAAGCATTTTCGAGTAAATCATTCTTCAACTTGACAGCAACTGAGTTTTAACAACTATTCTATCTCTACTCGCTGGTAGGGGAATCCTGGTGGCTCGCTGGTATCGGCGTTTCAGCTGCTGTGTGATTGCCATAGGTCATCTTGGCTAAAAATTTCCTCGCCTTATCGTCCTCGGCCTCCCGCTTCGCTGTGTTCCATCCCTTTCGGTCTCCTACCATTTGGACAATCTGAAAGCAGTACAGTTGGACATACAACCGGAATGTCGAGGAACGACCAATTTTACATCGGGGAGAATCGCTAGAGTGCCAACAGGGTCAACAAACGCCATCCTTGTGCGATTGGCGATGACGTCAATGACCGACTCCGCCATCTCTTGATCACATGCCACTAGCACTTCAGTTCGCAAGTACGACTAAAATAACAACAATAAACATGATAACAAAACCCGGTCATGAGTGCATCGGAGATACCCGCTTAGAGGGACAGATCACACAACTACCTGATTCGGTAGCAATGGATACAGACTATCGGTTTTCTGTCCGAACTCACATACCGCAGGGGCTAACGCGCCGTAGGTCGTAGCTAGATGGGTCGCACCTGCAGAAATGATGGATGCAGGAATCGATCCTGGAACCTCGGCGGAGGAAGGCTACCATCCACATCGACTGCATACTCTCTGTGCAACTCCATTGCCATCGTTTTCACTCGAAGTGATGAATCTGCATGCCACGATGGGAACCTATGTCCACAAGCATTGAGTTAGCATAATCGATCTAATCTCCGGTCTACCTCGGATCTTGGCTGCCTATAAGTCTCAACTTATACGTGCGGCAAGGGTACTTCACAGAAACATCCTTCTTGTGCAAGGACAGTGCCTTGTCAACACATTCTTCTGCCATCAACCTGTGCATCACCATGACGTGTTAGCATGCTTCTAACGGGAGTAGTACCGGCATGTAGTCCAGTTGCCTCCGAATATGCTCACAAGGCCAGACCGGCGGTCTACAACAATTTGATGACCGCGGAAATCCTGATCAGCACAGCAATCACCATAGAACCTACCGACAGAGATGCAGTACCTTGCCGAAACGAGAGTCGTTGGGATCACAACTCAGCTGTCTTATTCCGCTCCAAGCAGCTTGCGTATCCTGACGGAATCAGTGGTGTATATCAATAGCACGGCTCTGGTCTAACTTGGATAAGATCCTCTCTGTTCACATTCAGATACTCTGTGCTCTCGTCTAGAATAACATCTAGGGCCTCTACCGATGGGTGTGGTTGGGAGTCGGTCAAGTCAGCACTGTGATTAACAGCGCCGACGAGAGTATTGCCTACGGATAGTGAGACCCAGTGAGAATACAGAATGGAGGGTATTACTTTCCCAGGGGAAGTAACAAAGTGTGGTATGGCTCTTGCTAGTCGATGGGATGAGCATGCCATATGGTCGGGGAGCATACGATCTACGTACCAAGTAACGTGACATCATCAAGGACGAGCTCCTGATAATACTTGGGTAATATGATATGAGCTCCAGCGTTGACTGCTATCTTAGGATCAGCATCAGGGTCTACATCCCTCCGGAGGAAGTCGGCCCTAGCTCCAGTCGCGTTGATCACTATCTTGCCTGTTACTTCGAATGTATCACCACTCAGCTCGTCCTTAACTCTGCATCAAAAAAGACATTCCTTCCGTTAGTCGAAGAAGCTGTGCCACGACCATCAAAGCAGATGACCGTGGAACAAGCCTAACGTGGATAAGTCTATATGAGTATTACTGGACGCCATCACAAAGCCCTTGAGCATTCTTCCTCACATGTTCTACTGTAGCATGGTTCACTACAGTAGCTGGTACCCATCCATCAATGTAACCATCCACCTGCATCACTTTGCACCACCAGACAACTAGCACCTGTCATTACCGTAGCCGTCATGGCAATGGCAAGATCCATCCTAGAGTCGTTCAGTTGACCATCGTAATACAGCATACTACCGAGTAAACCTTCGCTCTTCATCAAAGGGAACTGAAAACGACATTGGAGTGTTCAAGGCAAACTGATGTTGATGGTCATCGGAGAAGCAGAGGCGCACAAGCCGAATTATGAACCCAAAACCACCATGAATTTTGTATTGGACTTGCTTATCCAATACGAATTGGGCACTCCTGTGTTGAAAACCGTCATGACTTTCGCCATAGTATCGAACCTGAGGGTCACACCACATTCCCTTAGCTCGATACCCGATACCGTTCTCCGAAGTACGGCCGAATGTTTACAGTTTAACGCCTAGCCATCTTTGAATCGCTTCCATTGGGTAGAAGGATGGTAGCAATATCGGTAAGGGTTGGGATAGATAAGGTGCCGCATACAGCATGTGAGCTCTTTCCCGCACCGACTAATAACATTAGAGGAGTGATGGGAGTAAGTCCAGAGAGGAGGAGCTTATGACTTGATAAATCATCCTCAACATTTGCAGATCCATCCCCAGTAACGCCGATTTCAGGTAACCAATTCCGCCATGCAGAAGCTTGGTACCTTTCTAGCATCAATCAACACGCTCACATAAAGGGTGCGCGCATTACTTCGACTGCTGGTACCAGAGCCAAAATCATTACGCTCGAGTAACGCTACTTTTAGGCCTCTAGAGGCTCCATCCAGTGCTATGGATGATCCTGTCGCTCCTCCTCCTACTACAATAATATCGAATCTGAATAGCGTCATCACCTCGGTAGAAGATGAAATTATCGAGCTTAAGGCGCACAGTACTCATCTCGGCATAACTTTTCCAACGACTTTCTGCGATCAAACTGTGGTACTGTTTTCCGATAAGCACTCGCGGGAATGGGGCTCTGAGACCAGCCACAATTTTCAGTACGCCATGATCAACTGTCCCTCCTTCAACCATCGAGCAACAACGCACGAATCGTTGATATTGAGCCCATCGACAAGCATAGGCAACGACATAGTTCTTACAGGTGTAGTGAAGTATATGTATGCAGAGGTGCCTCCTATAGCTGTACCACCGACAATGGCACCATACTTTATCGTCCTCATGAGTATCTTCCCTGTCGAACCTCTCATGATTAGAAAATCAAACCAACTGAGAAGAGTACATCATGTCAACTACTGACGGCCGCCGCCTTTGATGTCGGTTCCTTGCTTGTTGCCTAATGACCCTCCGAGGGGGGGGGGATGAGTAGAATACATAGCCCTGGTATGACCACCATGGAAAGGAATGATTGATGTGATATCCACAATGAAACCTGACTACTTCATCACTAGCTGGAAACCATATATACTTTTGAGATGTATCATATAAACAAACGTGTCGCTCTAGTGAATTCAGGTCGGGGTAACTGGGTAGGCTCGAGTGCAGATGTTAAACGACGACAAGCATCACCCAGTGGTATCGTGTATAGGGCCCACCATAATAGCACATGCACTACGAGCCCTCACTGATAGGGTTATAGAATTTACCACTCCTTGTAACACAAGGGCCTTAGTGGACTTACAAAAACCTTGTCTAGCAATATCACTCCATTGTCATGCGTTCCAAGCAAGAAAGTCGGCGGTGACGCGGATCTCAGTTGACCCAGATTGGATGAAAGTCCCCAATGGTAGACTATTATGCACTACGGTGATCTCGTCGTATAAATCCTGCAGTTCCATGGCCGAGAGCCTAGCATTCGACAGTCGTCGTGCCTCAAGAGATGCCTCAGATAGTCGAGACATGCCCGATGGTGTCGCTCATGGGAACCACTCCATGGAGCATAACGCTCCAAA
>NW_003215602.1:225390-229463 GCF_000006405.1 Perkinsus marinus ATCC 50983
GCAAGTTTTGGTACACATTCAACGCGTTTGGGCGCACGCTTAGTTTTGTGGCGCGTGACGGTATATTTGGCTGGCTCAACCCGAGTTGCCGGCTTCGGGGCCGAGTGTCCGCACAATCCGGGTCGAGTGTCCGCACCCACGGAAGGTGTGCTTAAATCCTTGGAGTAGGCGGTTCAGTTGTTGGGCCTTGTTCTACCTCTGTCCCCCCTCCTGCCCGGGGTGGATTGTATACCAGACCCGGGGGATTGGCAACTCCGCCTGCTCGGCCTGCAGTTGATCTTAGACCTCGTTCTCATCCGGCTGCTGTGCCGGATTGGAGACTTGCCTCTTCTACTCCTCCTAAAGCTTCCCTTACCACTGCTACTACCGGTGCATCCTCGACACCCAGACCGTCGACAGTGTCGACTCGACACAGGATCGTTACGATCCGATCGTACCCCGGCCTTTGCTCCCTTGTATAAGTACGACTACGCTCACTTGATTCCCAAATAATATTTGGCAAATATGTGGAACAACCATCCCATGCAGAGAGATATTCTTGGATGTGGAGATGGGCTAGTCAAACTGCCACTTCGTTGACTACGATGTGCGATACCGCAGTGGCATTCTTCCAACGTTGAGGATTCTTAAGTCTGTAAGTGCGCGAGACATTGTGTCTGCGTGCAGGCTGTTTTGCGCGTCGCGTGAAGCAGTAGCTGAGTAGTTGTTGTTGGCAAGCTCAGTAGTTGAGTGTACTAAACTCTGGACCGCTACAGAGTTCCTGGTTCACTTACTGCACTGTTGAGGTACGCAACTGACGTCTAGTTACGGTGCAAGCACGTTACGTTGGTCAGAAGGTAGCTTGTATATCCAGTAGTTCAGACCTTGAGTTGGCAGTAGTCATGGTTCTAACGCGAAGTGGAGCACGTAGTGAGGCCGCTCATATATCAGAGGGTGTTCGCCGTTCTCCGAGACTTATTCACAAGTGCACTGAGGATACGTCACGCGTCAGTACAAGGCAGAGTCCGTCGGTTCGATCAACTAGTACTTGGGGTTGTAAGGCTCGCGGTATCAACGCAGCCAGCGTGGGCAAGGGTTCGGTTGTTGTTACACCATCCACAAGTTCTATTCCTTCGGGTAATAGTGCCGTCCCCACTCGCCCCCACGCACAACGACTTGGAGATCGAGCTTCGCCTGTGAACGTGATAATCTGGGAGCAAGTTGCTATGAGAAACTCGCCGGTCCTTGGGCTATCAACCATCCAGTGATGGCTGGGTTGTTCCACGATGATGTCTTGTCTACGACCTTGGCTGGTAGATTACTGGTTTGTCAAGGTACCCTCAATTCATCCCGTATTGAGGCCTGTGAGAGTGACTATGATTTAGTTCATGGACCGTCCGCGAGTGCGGTGCTGCGTTATTGCCACGACTGTCAAGCTCCCATCCATTTGGTTACCCTGCATACTACGGGCTACCGACCTTCGGCCCCGTCGACGAACTTTGCTAACCTCTTCTCCTGTTGCCCCAAACATGCTCAACAAGCTCTTGACCGTCTCTTACGTGCTGGGTGAACGATTAGTGTATATGACATAGTTGAGACACTGCTGAGGGTCTATGACTCGGCTTCAGACTATCAAATACAATTACCGATACTCTACAAGTGATACTTGATTCCGGAATTGCAACCCGTTTAGTGTATATGATATAGTTGAGACACTGCTGAGGGTCTATGACTCGGCTCCAGATCACCAAACACAATTACCGATACTCTACAAGTGATACGTGATTCCGGAAGTGCAACCCGATGAGTGTATATGATATAGTTGAGACACTGCTGAGGGTCTATGACTCAGCTTCAGATCACCAAACACAATAACCGATGCTCCACAACTGATACTTAGTTCCGGAATTGCAACCCGATTATTATATATGATATATTTAAGACACTGCTGAGGATCTATGACTCCGCTTTAGACTATCAAACACAATTACCGATACTCTACAAGTGATACTTGATTCCGGAAGTGCAACCCGATCAATGTATATGATATAGTTGAGACACTTCTGAGGGTCTATGACTCGGCTTCAGACTATCAAATACAATTACCGATACTCTACAAGTGATGCTTGATTCCGGAAGTGCAACCCGTTTAGTGTATATGATATAGTTGAGACACTGCTGAGGATCTGTGACTCGGCTCCAGATCACCAAACACAATTACCGATACTCCGCAAGTGATACTTGATTCCGGAAGTGCAACCCGATGAGTGTATATGGTATAGTTGAGACACTGCTAAGGGTCTATGACTCGGCTTCAGACTATCAAAAACAATTACCGATACTCTACAAGTGACACTTGATTCCGGAAGTGCAACCCAATGAGTGTTTATGATATAGTTGAGACCCTGCTGAGGGTCTATGACTCGGCTCCAGATCGCCAAACACAATCACCGATGCTCTACAAGTGATACTTGATTCCGGAATTGCAACCCGATTAGTGTATATGATATGTTTGAGATTTTGCTGAGGATCTATGACTCCGCTTCAGACTATCAAACACAATTACCGATACTCTAGCAGTGATACTCGATTTTGGAATTGCAACCCGATTAATGTATATGATATAGTTGAGACACTGCTGAGGGTCTATGACTCGGCTTCAGATCACCAAACACAATTACCGATACTCTACAAGTGATACTTGATTCCGGAAATGCAACCCGATTAGTGTATATGATATAGTTGAGACACTGCTGAGGGTCTATGACTCGGCCTCAGACTATCAAATACAATTACAGATACTCTACAAGTGCTACTTGATTCCGGAAGTGCAACCCGATTAGTGTATATGATATAGTTGAGACACTGCTGAGGGTCTATGACTCGGCTCCAGATCACCAAACACAATTACCGATTCTCTACAAGGGATACTTGATTCCGGAATTGCAACCCGATTAGTGTATATGATATAGTTGAGACACTGCTGAGGATCTACGACTCGGCTCCAGATCACCAAACACAATTACCGACACTCTAGCACTGCTAGAGTACACGCTATGATACACGGGCCGTGTATCATACACGGTGTATGTCTCTAGCGAGGACGTGGCAGCTGTCGCTATGAGCCACGGTAGGCTTGGCAAGCCTGGCTTGCTCATGAGGGTAGCAAACGGAGAGGGTAGCTACCGCAGAGGTGGTACCGCTCTGCAGCTTCGTGAGCCTGTGCACACCTCTGCAAGGGGATCGGACATCTTATGTTTGGTAGCTTTGGCAAAGCTGCTCTGCGAGCCAGTGCATGGCTCTGCAAGAGGTCAGAGCAGCCCTTGATATGCAGCGGCATGGCAGTATTGTACGTTCGCGTTATACAGGCTGTGTGCGCCTCTGTAATACTATATAGCAGCTGTCGCTATCGCAATGACGTTACGCAGCGTTGCAAGCCCGTATACACCTCTCCAAGACAGTAGACAAGGCTATGAGGCTCACAGTATGAGCCCGTTTATGCCTTTCAAGTTGAAAGTTTCAACTACCACCAGGGCAACTCTCCCCGTGCTGTAGCCTTGAGTTTGCACATTCCTCTAGACGAGGGTAGGCTAAATATGAGCCTCAGCGTTCAAATACCAGGCGAGTCGCGGCGACTTCCGGGGTTCGGGCCGGGATAGCGAGAAACCCATCCCGGCTAGTGGACCGGAATCCGGGGGCCCGGACCCCGTCATCCCGACCGGATAACCTGACCCCGGTTTTCTGAAACCGGGTAACGGAGCGGTTTAACTTGATATGTATTCTTCGCTCGCCCGAAATAAGGCCGACGGTTGCGTTACACCGTCATGAAGGCTTCTCCTGCCGCGAGGACCTGAGCTAGGTCACCTAGCGAAGCGTCGAATCTCTCGATTCAAGACGAACTGTTTGGTTTGTATCAATCAGGTCGCCATGGGTGAGCCTTACGCTCGAGTTATTTATGCCTGCACCAGTTATTTCTGGGCTTCTTGCTCGGTTTCATCCAATTATCGGATTCCAAATTGCAACTCCCAACACTAGTACTATAAGCACCCGACGTCAATCCAATACTCTCAAGCTCGTCTTCCACCGATTCTCGG